>NC_073696.1:139343937-139436102 GCF_029784165.1 Wyeomyia smithii
ATCTTCTCCACATGTTACAAGAGCTAAGCATTTTTATTTACGTTTTGTCACAGTTTTTGTATTAGTTGGATTGAGAGACACTAAAATTTAATGAAATTGCACTGTCATTCATAAACGAACATGCACGGTAAAACAGAATAAACGAACAGTATGCTTTTTAACGTGAAAAAAAAATTGTTATTTATTTTATCTAAAGCAAATAGCAAGTAATAAAGGGATCGTGGAACTATAAATGAATAGGCGGGGGCCTAGCGTGGTTGGTAACGTCTCCGACAACCACGCTCGACGCCTGGGTTCGAATCCCAACGGCGACATAGATGTCGATGGTTGTGGGGTGGTGTGATCCACTCACAACCAACCCAACTAGTCTAGATTCAATTCTAGCCGACACTGGGAGATTTTCTGAGGCGAAAAATCTCTGGGATCACGCCTTCCATCGCATGAGGAAGTAAAGCCGTTGGCGCCGGTACGTTAATCAACGGGTCGTAAGTTAGGGTCCTGAGTGGAGCCGCCTCCCTGGGCGTCGGTGATTGGCACAGCAAAAGTGGCGGAACTAGACCGACGGGAAATAAACGAGAATAAAAAAAAACTATAAATGAATGATGCAAATAACATAAATAGTTCTGAGTTGAACTCTGTGGTTAGGTATGCGACTTTTTTTTTTTTTGAGTTTAAATGTGAAGTCACACTCAAGATACCCCCCCCCCTCCCCATATGTCACACAATGTCACAATAATTGAAATTTTGACAAAACAGGTTTCATTTTACTGGAAAACTATCCTACTTTCCAAATATTATGTGAGGACTTGATGCGGCCAATGGGCACCGGAAATGTTCCGAATTTTAGGAGTGTGTGTCAAAATGCTCATTTTTGAAACGCTTAGAACTTTTTCTGACAGCTAGTTTCTTGTAGATTTCTATGTTGCCAATAAACTAGAATTCATTCCGAGTTCATTGATACCCGAAGCATGAATATCTGTCAAGGTACCATGGAGATACAAATTATTTATTAAGAGTGTTGTTTTTGGCAGATTTTTTTTCCTGTTGGCTGCATACATATGTATTCCATTGCGGCCAGTTGGTAGCCTTGTGCAGTATCTGAAATATTGTAAATGTACTGGTAAGAGCAGCAAACATAATAAGTGGTAGTGCAGTTCTATATATACAGTGTACCCGACTGGGTGGTAGTTGCGACGTCACAATCATAATTTTTGTTCGGTAAGTTAGAGATGCAACGTCATTACTTTCCATCTCCGGAATTCAAGGAATTGGTGTCTGACTAAGCTTGGTGTGGTAAGCGGATTTCCAACAATCAGTATACAGTCAACTCTCCTTCACCCGATGTTATATATCTCGATAATCTCCTTAACTCGATGAATATCCAGGGTATTAGGGCCACTTTACTCATATTTTTTTCTAAAATTTACCTCTCTAACTCTATACCCTCGCTAGCTCGATGATTCCTACCCCTTTGAAATCGAGTTAGGGAGAGTTAACTGTTACCATGGATGTTTACTTGTATGAGTGACACAAGCGATTTCACGAATTTCTACTCATATTTAAATATTCCAATAAAAAGGGAATAAATACTGTTTCATTGCATCATTGTTTACATTTAAGAATGTTTAGCAATGTCATTCGTGCTAACGGAATTTCAACGTGGCCGCATAGTCGGTGCTCGTGAGGCGGGTGCTACGATGGCCGAGACCTGTAAATTGGTTGGAGTGTCGAAAGCTACGGTTTGCAGAGTTATGCGAGAATTCATGAAAGGGAAAACCCAACGCCGACATAGGTGTCGATGGTTGTGGGGTGGCGTGATCCACTCACAACCAACCTAACTGGTCTAGATTCAATCCTAACCGACACCGGGAGATTTTCTGAGGCGAAAAATCTCTGGGACCACACCTTCCATCGCATGAGGACTAGCTGTTGGCGCCGGTCCGTTAATAAACGGGTCGTGAGTTAGGGTCCTGGGTGTGGAGTCGCCTCATTGGGCGTCGGTGATTGTCCACAACAGTGGCGAAACTAGACCGACGGAAAATAAGCGAGAATAGAAAAAAAAACAGCACAGGACGCAACAAGAAGTTGGACAGTCGAGAGCAGCGTTCACTGAAGCGGATTGTCAAAGCTGACAGGCGGATTTCAGCTACTAAGGCTACTGCAGCGCTAAATAACTGTTTAGAGCAGTCAGTTTCTGTACGTACTGTTCGAAGGGAGCTCCATGATATGAACTTTTATGGGCGAACAGTCATCGCGAAGCCACTCATAAGACATCAGAATGCTGTTGCCCGGAAGCAATGATGTAAGAGTCACGAAGGGTGGACAACTGCTAAGTGGAAAAAGGTGGTGTGGTCTGACGAGTCATCTTTCACGTTATTTACAACCACTGGTCGAGTAAACGTATGGCGTACACGAAAAGAAATTTACAACGAAGACTGCCTCCTTCCCACCGTCAAACACGGAGGAGGATCGGTTATGGCGTGGGGCGCCATTTCTTGGCATGCTCGCGGTCCTATCATTGTCATTCAAGGGATGGTTAAAGCCAGCGATTATCAAAATATTTTAAGCGATCAAGTATTTGAACAGGTGAACAAAATTTTGAAAAGAGTTACAAATAGTTTTTTTCTAATTATGGTAAGGTACTTCCAATGATGCAATCCATCTTTCCGAAGGGGAACGGTCTATTTCAAGACGACAACGCGCCTGTCCATACAGCTAAAGTTAACAAAAGTGGTACGAAAATCATTAAGACGATTTTGAGCATCTCGTGTGGCTTGCACAATCACCAGATCTCAACATTATTGAACCGCTGTGGTAAATTTTAGAAGCAAGGGTCAGAAAGGTCTACCCACCACCGACATCACTCAAACAGTTGGAGAAGACTCTGATTGATGAGTGGCCCGAAATACCGTTGGAGGAAATTCGAAGACTGTTCGATTCGATTCCTAGGAGGATTCAAGCGGTCCTTGCAGCTAATGGTGGACCTACTCCGTACTAATAAATGAAGTACAGTAATTCGACATTGCTCTTTTACATACCCGCAATCCTAAACACATCCATTCCTCTTTTCAGATGTTGTTTCTATGGCATACTGCTTGTGCAGAGTGATGTTTATTATTTCCGAAAATCCTTCCTCCACAAAAATTGTTACATCTCAATAGTCCCTTGCCAGATTTTCAAGCTTTGGGTATCAATGAACTCGGAATGAATTCTAGTTTATTGGCAACATAGAAATTTACAAGAAACTAGCTGTCAGAAAAAGTTCTAAGCGTTGCAAA
This sequence comes from Wyeomyia smithii, assembly GCF_029784165.1. Classification (NCBI taxonomy): domain Eukaryota; kingdom Metazoa; phylum Arthropoda; class Insecta; order Diptera; family Culicidae; genus Wyeomyia; species Wyeomyia smithii. The sequence continues at coordinate 139,347,216 of NC_073696.1, forward strand.
AATGAACATTTTGACACACAATCCCAAAATCCGGAACATTTTCGGTGTCCATTGGCCGCATCAAGTCCTCGCATGATATATGAAAAGCAGAATAGTTTTCCAGTAAAATGAAATCTGTTTCGTCAAAATTGATCCATTCTTCATGAAGTTCTGCTAGTTTGAAATTTGACAAAATTCTACCTGTCCTAATCATTTTGTCTGCCTCCAGTATATATATATATATATATATATATATATATATATATATATATATATATATATATATATGTATATATATATATATATATATATATATATATATATATATATATATATATATATATATATATATATATATATATGTATATATATATATATATATATATATATATATATATATATATATATATATATATATATATATATATATATATATATATATATATATATATATATAAATATATATATATATATATATATATATATATATATATATATATATATATATATATATATATATATATATTTATATATTTATATATATATATATATATATATATATATATATATATATATATATATATATATATATATATATATATATATATTAACTTACATACCTCAAATATAATATAATACTTAGACATAGCCATAGGGAGCAGGAGAAAAAGGCCACCCTCTGTTGCCAGCTGTACAGATTTATCTGAAAATGTACCGATCTTCTCGGTTTTTTCGGTACAGATTACTGATTTCGAGAAAAAGTACAGATAAGTACAGATTTTTTTAAACTGTTAGAAAAGATTAGACAAAACATTTTGACCGACTCTGCAACAATACAACGAATGCGATCTTGCAATACACGTACTTAGAATTTACTGCCAAATCTCGGAATTCGCTGCCGAGAATGGCACCACTCCACTCGGTTAAAAACCGGCAGCTGTTACATTTTTTCGTAAATCTCTATATTTTTCTCGATTTAACCAAACTGAAATGTTGGCACAAAATATCCGAACTATCGGTAGTGTTGCTGAAATATGGTGATCGCGCACGGCCTTACTTTGTGTATTAAATTCGCCCTTTGGCATCACAGTGGGCAATTACGGCCCAAGGAGAAGTTTCTTTTATACGTTCAACGACACGACACAAATGTTCTCTATTTCACTGTACATTTATTCTAGGCGAAACATTTTTACAACTGGGTAGCGTGCCGGCCCTGCCGCCGGACGCAAATCGACTAATGACTAACACTGGCGCTGCTGTGGAGAGCGCTTTTATAGGCTGCCTCTCGGACGGCAGCATTGTCGAGCCAGAACAAAGCTTAAAATAATCGCGCGCAAACCGGCGTCGCTTGGGCCTCAGCTGGTCACTCACAGGTGACAGTAATGCCCAGCTGAGGCGGGAGTTTTGGCGCGAACATACTCCCCCCTTGAAACCCCATGGGTTTCATCGTTTTCCGAATGAAGGGGTCCGGCAGGTGGAGGCACGACTCCGAATATCAACACAAGGAGGCAGGGCTCCTGGAGGTATCGCTCCGAAGGGTAGAGGCACGGCTCCGACAACAGCGTGGACGCACAGGTCCGTTAATGGAGGCACTGTTCCATAAACATCACTTTGTACAGACGCGTGGGTCCGGGATGAATACACAGCTCCATCGAAAGCAGGCACGGCAGCTAACCATTCCATGGTGGGGACGCATGGATCCAAGTCGAGGCACAGCTCCAAAAACACATAATGACGCAGAGGTCCAGGCGGAGGTTCGACTCCGGATACTAGGTCAGGTGACTGACGCGAACTAAAAATTGTCATAGCGTAAACGTACTGCATTGTTGCATATAAGAATTAATACTCAACTAGACAGGATTGTGGGGCGGCAGTTTTTGGTCGCCGCGGTTGACCTAAACGCGCTATCCCTAGAGGCATCGGTTACTGGAACCACCTGGCCACCTTTAGCTTGTGGCTGCCCATGATGAAACAGATGGAAGTCAATTCGTCCCGTTGATCAGCATTCCTTGAAACTAGTGGACGGCATGGTAACGGTAAATTCCTACTGCTTGTGCGTCGCTGTCTCCGCACTGAGTGGCGCACGGAAATCATTGTCCGATGATTCACACTACCAATTTTCACGTTGTCGGTTGCAAATTGGTAAAATTTGTTGGTTTGACCTTCACACAACCTTTTAGTTTGAAATCCACTTTTCTAGGTACAAGTGGCTATTGTTTCGACTCACCGCACATTTTTATTTGTTCCTCTTTTTCATTGCGATGCGGCAAAGACTAGCGATTTATTTCACTGCCAGCTGGCTTTCATCGCGTGAGGAATAAATCGTAGACGTAGAAAACTTCAACACTTTACCTGGCTGTGTAGGTTTAGCTCGATGCGAGTGAAGTCCCGTTAGTAAAACTGGCACTCAAAGTGCCCCAGCAGAGCCATTTGCGGTGTTTGCGACAATTTTCACACTAACACGATGCGAACAAATTCATTCAGCACTTGCGCGGCGGAATCTAAACCGTCACCGGTGGCTTGCGATAGCCAAGTGTGATACCAAATTGGCGCGATCCTGGTCACGGCACCAAATATGATCGCGCACGGCCCTACTTTGTGTATTAAATTCGCCCTTTGGCATCACAGTGCACAGTGGGGAATCGCTGGCCATCGACCCAAAATTGAAAATGCGAATTTCATTTCAATTACATTTTTCTTATAGTTGTATACTATTGAAAAGTGAGAATCCAAATTTTTACAGCATTACGACAAAATTTGAATTTTCTATGATTTTTCAAAGTGTACTGAGTCAGCGTTTTTCAGCGTTTTTCTTGAAAAAACTGCAATGTTGCGAAACTTGCTGGAGCCTCAAGAGTAACTTGAATCTTGATGACGTCTAAGGAAAAGTTGCATATAAAATAGTGAAGAATAAATCCTCATCATTGGACAATGTATAATCTCATTGTAATGCTCAAAAAAATTAGGCGGAACCAAAAAATTACGTATTTTTCGCATAAAACAGAGTTTAAAGTTTAGACGGCAGGGTTTGGCACTATTGGCACTAGTTTTGAAAAATAGCTTGGAAAAAATGCTTTAAAATGCATCTAGTCCGATCCTGCGCAGAGTACCCTTTTTTCGAAGAGAAACAACGAGTGTTCGGCACATATCGGACTTTCAAAATGTAAATTTAAATTGTACACTGCAAACCGTCAACAGAATAACAAATGGCTCGTATTAGTTTGATTATGTTTCAGTATAATTAATCACACTATTTTCATATTTACAAGTTAAACTCATCTATATTCCGATAATTAACGAAGTATCAAAACTTATCATTGTTTATGTTTTGGATCACCAGCACTGAGTACCAAAATCATGTTTTAAGTTTATATTATACCAGTCACATGTAAAAATAATCGTGTAAGCACAAACCATGACATAATACATCGCCTGCTAATTTCTACAGAGCAAATAATGAATTATTATTTTGACGTTAGAAACTGCTTTTTGAAAACCCTCCCCAAAGATATTAAAACTGTATCGAAAATGAACACAAAAATGAAGATGAAGGTAGAAGTGAAAAAAAAGAAGAATGCGATAAAAAGAAGCAATGTAGTATAGTCACCTTGAAAAAAACAAGTCATAAGTAATTTTCAACACGAAGCATATTTTTCAATTGATATTTTTTTTATTTTCCTAATAACCGAATAATATTTTATGTTTTTTTATGACATATAAAAGTCTTTCAAGCATTTGCTAGGGATGGGCGATACTGTCTGAAGTATCGATACCTGAGTACTCGAATACTTTTGCACAAAACGATATATAAGTATCGATGCCAAAATACTCGATGCTTTTGGCCGAAGTATCGATACCGTTGGTATCGATACCGGTATCGCCTATCACTGATAGAAGGCATCGGTGGTATCGGTATCGTTTCAAAGTATCGTTGGCAAAGTATCGATACCGCTACTCATTGCTAGCAACGAGTATCGATGCCGAAATACTGGATACTTCGGCTCCATGTATCGATACCGTTGGTTGGAGCAAACTCAAATTCACTGCTGCACCGGTGGTGTAAATTTTGTTTTATACCAGATCTAAATTGAAAAAATTTGAAACTGGTATACGTTTTGGTCTATTTTTGTCACTTTTTGGAACAAGAAATAGATCGTTCTAAAACCCTTTGTACGCTGCCAATAGGTGGGTAAAATGTCATATTTTATTCGAACACCTAATTTTTAGCTATTTCCATATAAGCGTTTTGCAAGGGGAATAAACAAAACAAAGATTTTTTATGACAATTCACAATTCATTTTTGTGGCTTTTCTGAAGAAGAGATGGTTTGTCGTTTTTGGCTTCAAGAAAGCCGACCAGCAAACGGGGGAGTTCTGAAAGACCATAACCGTAGGTTCAACTACTTGGTTTGCAACCATCAGCCACCAAGATGACAAATATGTTGGCTATTTGTTAATCGCCTTAATTGTAGTGTGACTAGAGGAGACCTCGAGAGGCCAGAAAAATGTTGCTCGAAGACACTGAACTGAAAACGTTCAAAATGCTGGAATGACATTGCGCATTTCGTTTCGAGCAACTCGAACAAAACTAAATGATCGCTGGGGGGCGTTATGTTTCGTTTTTCATATTTTTTTTCGACTTTGCGGGTTAGATGAGCTGCAGGACAAATGACAATGACAGCTACTTTTAAGCTTGAAGCATATCTGGCAGTATGTGACCTACTCGAGAATAGCGAAAATCGTTCGAGTCGAGCTGTGCATTGCCACCCAATATCCTCAAAACCCAACCCAAGTTTGAAGAACTGCAAGATTTTGAAGGATTGATGAGACGAAAACGGAAGATGAACATCTACGCGATCAAATATTTTTCGCTATCCTCCGAAGCCCTACTTGTAGCAGAAATTTTTCGATCAGACCAATCCATCCTGAGAAATGTCACTGACGCTCGGATCAAACCGTCAAATCCATAAAGTCTTGTTGATGATGATGATGATGATGATGATGATGGTCCCGCCACATACCCCTACAAAGGTTTGAGCTGGACGATTTATCTATAGATAATTAATGTAATCACAATGTCGATCAGTTATACAAAAAAAAAAAAAACGAACTGATTCCATTTCCAGATATAAACTTCTTCAAAAACTGTTTACTTGATTCACATCGGTAAAGACGTGAATTGCTGTAGAGCTACACAAAGCTAGCACAGGGATTTTAATGACCTTCAGTCAGACTAACCACAACTACTTCATGTATATTCTCTAAGCATTCAAATAACAATAAAGTTTAAATTGTAAAAGAATCCATTTATATCTGACTTCCGCGCGCGAGGCTCAAACTTATGTAGTCACTTTCTATTATTTTTTAAGCTACAACAACATAAAGGAAAAAAAAAATCCATCATCACCACCGCGACGAACACAGTAGTTTTGTCATTATATGTTAAAAAAAGATCCAATATAAAATATAAATAAAACTTTACAACACAATCATATCCCTTCGTATAAAACTTCGTCAGTTACAGGCTTTAATTAAACAATCAATAAATAAATAGGTTTCAAAAATAAATATTTCATCCAAAATAAATCCGTTGTTTAAACTTCGTCATATAAACTCTCGTCATTGTTAAAAGCTTTTAAATTTGGTTCTGTACAACAGAAACTTTCACGTGTGAAATACATTGTCTCTTGAACTCCGCAAGTGTTGGTGCACGTTTAACATGTCTTGGCATCGAATTGAAAAAAATTATACCTTTATAAAATAATGAATTCTGTGAAGCTCTGGTTAAAAAGAAAGGTGTTCTTATTTCATCCGCGTTTCTAGTGTTATATCTATGAAAATCACTTCCTCTTTCAATTCGATCACACAAATATTGAGGTAGCAAACCATTAATTATTTTAAAAATGAACACCATAGACAAATAAACAATTCGTTGCTTCACGGATAACCATTGCAAAGCGTCCAACATAAAAGCAAAGGAAGTTAATCAAACACAATTTAAAATCAAACGCATTATTCTATTCTGCAAACGCTGTAACCTCAATAATTGTGTGTTATTGGCCAAATACAAAAAGGTAGGGCAAAAATCCAAATGGGGCGAGATGATTGACTTGTTGTATTTTACTACTAATTGTCAATTCCTTTTTCAAACGGCATAATATTCCATACTTCTTGGCAATTTTCTTGATAACATTGTCAATGTGAGCGTTGAACTTTAGGTTGTCATCAATAATCACGCCAAGATATTTAATCTCCCGAACGCGACCAATTTTCTCATCATCTATTATAACAGAGACATCGTCATTTACCACGGTGCGCGAGAAAATCATAAATTTAGTTTTATCAATATTCAATTTCAATTGCTTATACTTCAGCCATCTGCTTAGAGAACGTAAATCTTCATTCAAGTGTGAACAGCTTCTTCTAAATTTTTAGCTGCAATGAACAACACGGTGTCATCGGCAAAAAGATTTATGTCACAGAAACGTAAAACTCGCCGCATGTCATTTATATACATAATAAATAAAAGGGGCCCTAATACACTTCCCTGTGGAACTCCAAGATCATTCTCCACGGGACCAGATACAGAATCATTAAAAACAGTCCGTTGAGTTCTGTCAGACAAATAGCTTTCAAACCATCTGAATGCAGTACTCGAAATTCCAAAGCGCTTGATTGTGTTCAACAATAAGGGCCTAGAAATTGTTTCAAAAGCGCGTTTCAGATCCAAAAATACAGTAACTATTGTGTCACTATTTTCTAAGTTATCTTTCCATTTTGCAAGAACTAAATTCAACGCGGTTTCACACGAATGGCCTTCCCGGTAGCCAGATTGTTCCGGAATTAATAACGAGTTACTATTTAAATATTCTAACAGCTGACCTTTAACAACAAGTTCCAATATCTTTTCTAACGTGTGTAACATATTGATGGGACGAAACTCTTCGGCTTTAATCGTTCCAGCAACCTTTTGAATCGGAACAACCAACGATTCTTTCCACACTTTAGGCACGTGCCCAGTTAGCAATGATTCATTAATAAGGTTCAGCAGAGTGTGACCAATAACATTGAAGCTATCTTGAATAACCCTAGCATTTACATTGTCTACGCCAGCCGTTTTACCTAATGAAAAACAAATATTTTTAAGGTCATCCATTGTGATTGGGTGAAAACCATCAAATCTACTATTAACGTTAGTCGGCTGTTTTATTTCATCCGGTTCATCGACCAGTTCAATTGATTGATTGATCAATGAAACACTATTGATGAAATAATCATTAAACTTACTAGCAATTATTTGTTCTGTTTGTTCTAATGTGCCATCAAAAGTTATGGACCGCGGTTTACAATTACTAGGTTTCAATAAAGATTTCAAAATTTTCCATAACTCTTTGCTGTTGTTTTGATGCTGAGTAATCTTTCTCTGAATATATTCACAACGCGTCTTCTTTAACGCTTGTGAATATTTATTACGCGCGATTGTGTACTCATTCCAATGACTCTGACTATTTGATCTACAAAACTTTTTGTACAATTTATCCCTCTTGCGCTTAAGACGCAAAAGATCCAAATTGTACCAGCTGTTCGCGTTCTTTAAGGTTACAAATTTATGTTCAACTAATTGATTCGTACACGTTTCCAAAATACTAGTAAGAACAGCTGCAGAATCATCTAAATTACCGGACGCGATTGGAAAATCCAAGCTTCTTTCAACAAGATTCGAAACAGCCTGTTTCGAATATTTTCTCCAGCATTTCAATTTTTTAAAATCATTTTTCTCACTCAAGTTGTCTAATACAGTGATCACTAATGTCTCATGATCGGTTATTTTCATATCAGAATCCGTTACTGAACAAATGGAATCCAAATTGGAATAAACATGATCAATCAAAGTTTTACTTCGCTGGGAAATACGTGTAAATTCATTAACGCTTTGTTTTAAATTGAAAGATTCTACTAAACGCTTCAAATGTTTCGAATTTGTATTATCTCGCCAGTTGATATTAAAATCGCCAGTCAATATATTCAGTTTACTATAATCGAGAAATTCATCAAGCCAATTTTCCAATATTTCAAGGAAACGGTGATCACTAGCATTGGGAGAATGATACAAAACACCAAAATTACCCACCTTCATACCACGTACTACTGTTATGCCCAAGAACCAATTGCCATCCTTCGCTTCGTTTCGGCAAAGCTCGAATTGAATTGATTCTCTGACATAAATAGCAACACCGCCAGTTTGTCTAGAATGTGATAAACAAGCAGCCACATTATATCCCGGAATACTATATTGATCATATGCTTCAATATCGACAATATGAGTCTCTGATAAGAACACTAAAAGTGGACGTTTATCTTCAACAATCTGACGTAATGCAACGTAGTTTGTTGTCAACCCCGCAATATTCAAATACAAAAATTCAAACTTATTCACATTCTTCTTGGAACTTGTTTGCTATTTATTGAAACACAAGCTGCTTTTCTTTTGATTGAATAATCTTTTATATATCAAGCATTCTGAACTAAATGCGGCATGGTTGACGTCCAAATTCATGTTACGCTCTTTATTCGTCTTTAAACAATTAACGCATTTCAAAACAGTAGACGTGCATTCAGATGTTCTGTGTTTTAGGCTCCACCTGGAACACGTATCACAATTTTTGCAATCCATGCTCTTGTGCCCAAATTCTCCACATTTCAAAGCATCTCAAAACATTTACCGCGGGAAATACTAAGCACCGATCAAATTCTACATTTACTTGCTTAGCAGATAACAAGCTGTTATACGTTTCCAAATCAACCTCTATTACCGCGCTATACTTGTTATACCGAAAGCGTGGATTTTCATACGAGTTTATTACTTTTACATCATTAATTTTGATACCTTCATTTTGACTCTTTAAAAAGTCAATGAATACATCAGGAGAAAGATTCTCGCTCATGCTCACTATTTTAAATCTCGGCACCGACGTGGGAACAACAGCACTGTAGTTTTCACCCAGATTGCTTTCAATGCCATTTTTCAACTTATCAATATTTTCGCCAACAGCGCATTCAACAATAATGGAACCATCTTTACCGTTCCTAAAATTACTCACTTTGTGTGTTTTTGGATCTAATTTTGTTTTCAAAAACTTTCGAGTTTCCTCGCAAGCTTGTTTGGACTCTTTCGGTTTGATCACAATGACCGGACGAGTCTTATGTTTAACGGGCTTAAAACCATCATTCATATTATTATTATTACTAATACTCGTTTTAATACTTTTACGGCGACCCTTCACGACTTGCGCAAAAGTCACGCCGTCATCAAAAACATCATCACTATTATCGTCATCAATTCTACGCTTCTTGCCGATTTGGTCCGATTCAGAAGGAACCGTCCCATTCCGCGCGCGGGCATCATTAATTGCAGCTTTATTTTGACGCGTATTTAATTCCAAAACCGAATTGTTCAATTTATCAAATTTCTCACAAAATAATTTTTCAAGAGATTCATTTACATTTAATCTCAACTGTTCCATACCGAAATTCAACGCGCTGTTTATCTGGGCTGATATTTGATCCCGCATTTCAATGACCGAATCAGAGAGAGAAGATAATTTCTTCATCTCTTCTTCAATACGCTTGATGTCCGGTATCAAAAGTTGCCCACCACAACACTGGTTTGATAAACATTCGTCACACTTGAAGCAAAGATTATCATTATCTGTAACTATCTTTGCCGTTGCCTTGGTGAGTCCAGTACACTTGTAGTGAAACAAACGTGCACAGTTGAAGCCCACACATTTCAACGGCAAATCCGATAGGACAATTGCCGTACCACAGCCAGAGCAAATCATCGCACACAACACACGTTAACACGGGACGCTATACCAATAGACATGCAGAGAAACAAAAGACAGAGGCAAAAAAAAAAAAATGATCGCCACCACCGCTGCTTTGAAAGCGTCGGGGGGGATTTTATTTTAACAAACTTTAACGCGAACTTGCTGCTTAAAGCAACTGTTCTTGTATTTAGCCTTTTGTAGATTCACTACCGACAAACGTTAGAATATATCTACCGTGAATCACTTCACTATTTCACACGTAAATTAACAATTATATATCACCACAAAATAACATCAACTACTCTGTTCTGAGATCTCCTACTACCTATCTAACTACTCTGTTCGCCATCAAAAGAGATCATGATGATTGTGGATATAAAGTGCCAAAAGTAATCGTTTAATGTGCGAAAAAATTAGCGAATTTCCGTTTGTTAAACATTAAGTGCTTTTTATTATAACAAGTCTTATTAACTGATAGCATGGGGTATTGAATTGTTGACAGTGTGACAGATGTCAGCGGTTTAAAACAACAAGATATACAACACCGGTGCGGAGAACGAAAAGTTAGACTATATAAGCTGTTTTTTTCAGGGTTCACTGGTGTAAATCTAGTATAAAGTAGTTTCAAAAATAGACCACCGCTGAAGGTGCCCTTAGGCCTCAGCTGGTCACTCACGGGTGACAGTAATGCCCAGCTGAGGCGGGAGTTTTGGCGCGAACATATGGGTTCCATTGTTTTTTGGCTGAATTTTTAGGAGATTGAACCGCAAGGGATCGGTAATATGCATTACTAAGCCCTATTTCCAGTGTGCAAGAGTTTTGTTGACAATCGAGCTGGTTGTTTGGAATTAAAACTGAGTCAACGCAGTCACAGTTTTCTCTAAACAATTCACATTAAAGCTGTTTTTTTTTCAAATATAGAAAATAAAAACTGGGCCAGTGGTACAGATTTTGGTACAGATTTTTCGCGGAAATAGTACAGATGAAAAAGATTTTTGTAGCTCCCAGTACAGATGTATATGTGGCAACACTGAGGCCACCCTTGTTCTCAACTTTAGAGCGGAGTTTCAGTGATGTGATTTACAGACATGACTCTTACATTTTCGAAAACTTATCCTGGTTAAAGCTAGTTGTTTGTTCTAATAAAAGCTGCTTTTTTCTGGAATAACGCTTTAAATTTCCCTGTCACTGTATTGAAATGTTTGCCCATCCCTGTATTGAGACCTGACTACGCCTATGATATATTTGGGCGCAACACAATCTTGCATTACAAAACTCGTATCTGAACTTATTTACGGGCCGCGAAGCTCTTCGTGCTTGGCAAAAGGAATTGTGAAGTCAATAGGCTCGGAGCCACTGATCTAGCTATTAAACCCTAGAAAGATAGTCTGCGCCAATTTGACTCTCCGCTTTTATTAGCATCGCCCTCTTTTTTCGATGTGTTAACACCGTAATAATCATTTAATTTTTACAAATTTCGAACAAAAACTTGCATTTTAAATTGATTTAAAATTCATTCATCACTTTTTACGCTGAAATAAGATTATCTTTCCAGGGTTAAGATTCAACTTACCATCATGCTGGAGGAGTATAATCAATGATATTCATTGAACTATGACACAGTATTGGTTAAAAGCAACCACAATGATTTATTTGCTGTCTAGACGCACCTTTAAATTTATCTGAAAATCACTCTAATCGATCGGAAACTTGACTTGAAAACTCAAGTACATTTTTATTTTCATTTTGAGAAAGCACTAACACACACATATAATCATCAAAACAAAAAGATAATCCCGGTACTGAATTTGAAACAGCTGATTTCGGTCGTTTCGAGATTATGCTGTTCCAATGAACTACTTTCACTACACCGAAAACTGTCCTAACTGTCACTACTATGTGCGAGATTATGCATAAATATTTCGAGACATAGCACAGTGGTTTAAAACGCGAGAAACGGGATCGTCAGTCTTTTGAGTATGAAAATGCCATTTAAATGCTATAGTGTATTTGACAAAGTTTTTGTAGATCATAAGGAGCATCTTTTGATGCAAATAAATTTTTGATTGATTCATCTAAAAGTGGGATAAAAATTTTATTTTTTTATTTACTTATCACTTATTCAGCAAAGTTCTAGATAATCTTATGTAGAAAAACTTTGCTGAAGACACTTTGGTTCTATCTTTTGAAAATCGACCACATACAGGTAGTTTTATACACAGACATTCTAAAAGTTTCAAAAAATCGAAAAATACCAAATAACTTTTTCTGATATGATTTCAGAGGCCTACTATGTTCTAGACATTTTCTCAATTTAAAAAATACTTCATTCTGCCGAACATATCTTGGGCGAATTTTCAACTTTTTCATAGGGTTTGAGACATTTTAGATAAAAAAAATGCACTTTTTCAAACTAAAATTTCTCGAAAAGCTGCAAAACCAACACTCTTCACTCGAAAGATGGAGATTAGTACTAGCTTACCCAGGTGGTTTCACTAGTTTCTTGCTGTCACTTGAAGCCTTGGGCATGGGTGGAAAAAAATTGTTTTTTTTGGTTTTTCGACATTTTTCCTTGTTTTGTTTTCTTCAAAGATATGCAGAATCGAAACTATTTTTGATTTTTTATTAAAAAGTACGCCAAGCATTTATATTTACGACACCGTACGTTATTTGGAAAATATAAAGATAGAAAAATAAATGATTTTTTCCGAAAATAATTGTTATGTCACTAGTGTATGCAAATACCAGGGATTTTTTTTCAACAAAATCAGCATTATTCTTTGACGTTTCTCCAATGCTTGAATACTAAAAATAAAATGTCAACTCAGAGATAGATAGCATTATTTTTTTTTAAATTTTGTTAATGTAGAGAAACCTAATCCACACCGAGATACCTCCGTATGGACAACATATAAACAAAAATGAGGGTATCTATCTCTGAGCTGTGATTTTTTTTACAGAGTTCAAGCATTGGAAAAACGTCAAAGAATGTTGATAATTTTGTTGAAAAAAACTTTGGCATCTGCATACACTAGTGACATAACAATTATTTTCGAAAAAAAATATTTTTTTCTATCTTTATGTTTCCAAATAATGCACGGTGCCGTAAATAAAAATGCTTGGCGTACTTTTTGATGAAAGTCAAAAATCTTTTCGATTCTGTACATCTTTGAAGAAAAAAACATGAAAAAACGCCGAAAAACCAAAAAAACCATTTTTTCCACCCACGCTCAAAGCTTTAAGTGACTGCAAGAAACTAGTGGAACCACCTGGGGAAGCCAGTAGTTTTCCCCATCTTTCGAGATAAGACTGTTATTTTTGTAGCATTTTGGAGCTTTTCGAGAAATTTCAATTTGAAAAAGTGCATTTTTTTATTTAAAATGTCCTAAACCCTATGAAAATTTGCTCAAGGTATGTTCGGCAGAATGATGTATTTTTTAAATATGAAAAAAAGCCTAAAACATAGTAGGCCTCTAAAATCACATCAGAAAAAGTTATTTGGTATTTTTCGATTTTTAGAAACTTTTAGAATGTCTGTGTATAAAACCACCTGTATGTGGTCGATTTTCAAGAGATAGAACCAAAGTGTCTTCAGCAACGTTTTTCTACATAAGATTATCTAGAACTTTGCTGAAAACTTCGTTTTGATTTGATAAGTAAATAAAAAAATAATATTTTTATCTCACTTTTAGATAAATTAATCAAAAATTTATTTGTATCAAAAGATGCCTCTTATGATCTACAAAAACTTTGTCGAATACACTATAGCATTTAAATGGCTTTTTCATACTCAAAAGGTGACGATCACGTTTTTCGCGTTTTAAGCCACCGTGCATAGTGCGAAATCTTGTTTATTATTCGTGGCCCACCGACATACAAAGATTTATTTCTACGAGGCTAAAGCCTGTAGTACACTCTTTGTCTAATGGTCAAATATTTGACCTTCTGACATAATGGTCAAATTTATTTGACATCATGGTTGTTGTTTGCCCGTGTTTGCCCCATGTTAAAATCGGAGAGTGACAAATAATTATCTTTGACCAAATTTTTATCTGTCAAAAAGAGATAAATATTTGACGCTCGGTCAAAGAGTGTACTACAGGCTTAACACACACCCAAACTGTGTTGATGTTTACGCCGGCTGAGGTAACCATTTTTGTTAGCAGCCAGCGTTGCCACTAAGTTTTGAATAAAATCTGGCAAAACGAAAATAAAAATTCTGGCAAAACTCGGGCACTCATTTTTGGATAAAATTTCTGACAGAATTTAAAGTGATGACCTCTCGTTGGTTGAAGGTAGGTAAAGGCCAGCCACAGTAATGACCTTTTTGCGAGACGATGCGGATGAAATCTGGCAAATATCTGGCTCATTTTCAAATATCTAGCAGATTCTGAGGCTAATCTGTTTGTCTGGCGCGCAAACAGGATCTGGCAAAATCCAGATTTATCTGGCATACTGCCAACTTTGCTAGCAGCAGCAGCAATCATTGAGCAAAGTTGCCAGAAGAGTTTAAAAACAATTCGAAATTCTATAAAATATATCAAGGTTTATCATTGCTTTTATTTTATAGAGTAAGCGAAAAGTAGTATTTAAAATAAAAACATTCATTTATAAAAATGAGAATTCCACGAAGACAAATACTGCGTCATTGAGATGCTTGATTAACATGCGGAATATACCCGCAGCGCATGAGCAGGCTGTTGCTTTGACACAAGCAAAACGTTGTAGCTATGCGTGACTTTCATTTGGTGCATGCTTCGGCACTAATAATCTACTGATATGTTGTTTCTTACACTTTTACTGGGCAAAACCGCGGACAATATTGAATAATCAAAATTGTACAAAGCGAAACCACGCCAAATGAATTAACGTCCAATAAAAACCAGTTTTAATTTGAACGAAACTTTGCACCGTGTTTGAACTCAAACATTAAAACTAAAATAGCGAATTTCTTTATTTCGCCAGCTCTTCGGTTTTGACGTGCCAATTCAATTGCTATTTAAACTCTTCTTCATTCGCTTGATTTTGACCCAGTATTGATCTGGCGTGCTGCCCGAAGCGCACCATAAAATTTGTCAGTTTTAGCCTACCACCACACGTGCCCAGTTCGTTAACAATTATCTTTCTCTTTTTACTTGCGTCGTAAATCGTAATATGGTTTATTTACTCTAGGGTGGGTTTGCACTGACCCAGTGGAATAAAGCAATTCGCTATTGGCAAACAAAGTAACAAAGCTATTGGCAAACAAAGTACACCCATGACAATTTTTGGTTTCGTTGGAACGTATGATCTGAACGGAAAACAAAATTTTGATATTCGCCTCCATACCCAATCCTCTCAGCTGGCTTTGCTTTCACAATTTTAAGAGAAACGTAATGTTTAGATGTGCTCGTGTCATGGAATGTTAGTGATTCCTCATGACAATAATATCATCAAGGCAAAACACCAATACAAACAAACCCATGAATGACGGTTCCTTGAGCCTAAACAATAGGCTTGGCAATTCAGGCAATGCGTGAGATTATGAATTTATTCATGTCTCTTGAAGTTTTCCTACTTGATTCACACGTTAAATAAAAAAAGTTCTGAAAATTTCAAATTACTTACTTTGTTACGATCAAAATGTACCATATAATTTTCTTGATGTTTTCCAGTAACATTGATTATCGCATCAGCTTTTCGTTTCATCAAAATTACTCGGCTGGGGGAAAAAATCAGAAGGGTTGTATGCAACACCACGACCGCATGGTTGACATAGAACTACATAAGGTTGTTTGTTACATTACTTGTATTGAATATGTATGAAATTTTTTAAAAAACGGGAGCAGAAGTACTACTGAATTTCAGTTTGCATATTAGCAGTGGGCGAGATCGATCCGTTATTTGTAGAATCGATTTTTTTTGGTGACACAGTCGAAAGCTGTTTTCGCACTGAAAATTTGACGGTCCATGTATTTTGAATACCAGCATCCCAAAACGTTTGTGCGTTGTCAAAATACGGTAACTTTTAATTAGAGGAAGTGCTGACTAATGTAAATATACCCGCTGAATCAGCATGTTGGGGTAATTTGGACCCCCCAAGGAACTCCTGTTATTTCGTAGCCTGTGTTTTCTATCCCATAACCGTAATGTATTATAGTAATATTGACCTGTTTGCTATGTTATGACGAAAAACAGCAGGAGGGTGGTATCCAAGACACGACCGCATAGTTGACGTAGGACTACAATAGTTTTAAATTTTCCTTTGAGGCTCTGGCTCACTTTCCGATCACCAAGCGGCAAAGATGTCACATAATAAGATTTTCCTGCAGTTACAAGTTCGTATAAAAAATAACTATAAAGAATTACAGTTTTTAAACAAAAATGTATATTCACAGAAAATTTAAAATGGACATTAGAAAAACAGAGTATAGAGTCCAAAAATAAACAACGCATTTTATCTGTACAATGAACCTAATTTATATACCCTGCTATCTGCCTCGATCAACACGTACAGAATTTTGTTGTCCCCGGTGGCGCAGTGTATTTTGCGGCACCCGAATAATCATATTGAATTCTGATATTTGCTACTCTACGAAACAAGAAGAAGAAGAATACAATTCGAACGGCAATTTGATTGTGTTCCAGATCGCAAAACGATACCTACGCGTTAATCTAACACGCCCCACTGTACGTCGACAGCGGCAATGTAGTCTTCACTTGGTTTGGCTGCACACAAATGAATATCGAGTTCTACTGCACTGATAGACGACGAGTGACCAGCGCACTATTCATACATTGCTCGGTGCAGTACTTTTGCCTGCATGTTTCCCTTCAAGACATCAGTTTTAATAACATTCTAATCGCAGAACGTAAAACTGTCTCATAGTGGAGGTGGTTACGAAATTTCCGGAAAAGCTTCACCTTCAAGACATCAAAATAGTCGAGGCTCATGGAAGCGAACATTAGTTGACCTATTGGGACGGGGAGATTCTGTCAATTTTTTTTTTGCCACTGCTGTACAAGATATCACAGCAGGCAGTTGGTGTCTACATGAAGTCTGTGCCAGGTGTGTTCGCATGTGATTGGTAAATTGTTCGTGAGAATTCGACCTTGAAACTTTTGTGAAATTTTCACTGTTTAACAATGAAATGATAATGATAACTGAGGAATCACAAAATTGTCCATCATTTTATCAATCCAACGACATATTGATTATTGTAATCCATCATGTGGTTACATCAGTATGACCGTTTGAAATCTTTCATTCCAACGTTACACCTTGGTTTTAGTTTCCGCAGAACGTATCTCGATATAGTGCGGTTAGACGTAGTCCGACGTCAAAAAATCATGATATTGAGGTCAAAGGAGCAAAAAAATAACGAAAATAAAAATAAAAATATTCTGACATAAAAAAATCGTTTGGGGTGAAAATGGACAGCTATTGGGGTAATATGGACAGTATTTGGGGTTATGTGGACAGAGTAAAAAATGTGAGTATTATACCTAGTATTAATGGTTGCTTAATACACAGTAGAAGGTGGTATTTGGCATACGGAATGATAATTGCAATTCTTGGGCATTGCACAGTGATTTCACCATAGTCCAAAAAATTTTGTGCATGTGTGTGTGTATGTGCGTATGTGTTTTTTTTATAGGTGGTGGGGAAATCTGCAAACAGACACCTGAGAAGAGAACTCAGGGTGTGGGGATGAGACTAGGGGAGTGATGCTGGGGTAGGTACACTCCCCCAGACACCTACTGATCCCTGTCCCGACCCACTAAAACCCCTCCAGTCTCCACCCCTGGTCTTCCCGGAACGACGGTTGAGTTTTACCTCGGGAAGTGGCTTTTGTGCGTGATGCACCCTCTTTACTCTTATAACCTCCTAGCTTACTACCTGGAGACTGGTAATTAGTTACCACTGGCGCGTTGGTG
Source organism: Wyeomyia smithii (assembly GCF_029784165.1). Taxonomy (NCBI): domain Eukaryota; kingdom Metazoa; phylum Arthropoda; class Insecta; order Diptera; family Culicidae; genus Wyeomyia; species Wyeomyia smithii. Next base: position 139,364,941 of record NC_073696.1, read on the forward strand.
GTTGACCCGCCACACACGTTGCAGCTCCAGGACAATCTGAGAGGAGGCCGCACAGACCGCGTTCCAGATGTCCGAGTCGTTGCACATCTTCCGGATTAAATTGTCCGGAGTGGTGCCAGGCTCCCTCACAGCCATCATGTCGCTCCTCGCTCATACGAAACGGGGGCATACGAAGAAGACATGCTCAGCAGTCTCCTCCTCCTCCACGCACTCGGGACACATGGGGAACCTTCACCATGTCGTCTCCCTACCCAGCCGGATATCTCCGGTATAAGTCGGTGCGTCCATCTGCCCTTTGTGGAGTTGGACCATCCCCGTTGCCTGCGGAGCATCGAGAATAACCTTCTGGTACCTCGTATGCCCCTTTTGTCACGTTGGTTAAAACAATCTCTGTCCTCCTTGATGGTGATGCTGATAGGCATCATGCCGGACAAGACACAAATTGCTTCGTATGACGCCGTACGATACGCACTTGCAACTCTCAGGCACATGAGCCTGTAGGTACTATCGGTAGGTACGATGTGTCCATCTACCTTTCGGAGTGTTAGACCACTCCCGCTGCCACCTAGCCATTGAAGATGACCGTATGGTGTTGCGTATACCCCTCGTGTCGCGTTGGTCGAAGCACTCTACATCCTGTTTGACGATGATGCTGATGGGCATCATGCCAGCCAAGACACAAACCGCCTCGTACGACACTGTTTGGTATGCGCACGCGACCCTTGGGCACATTAGCCTGTACGTACTCTCAAGTTTGCCGCGATGGCACGAGGTACTCAATACCTTAGACCACACTGGTACTCCATACCTGAGCATGGACGGGGTCACGCTAGCAAGGACTTTGCGCCTGCTGCTACGGACCGCCGAGCTGTTTTCCATCATGCGAGATAGCGCCGCCACAGCCATGGAAGCTTTCTTGCAGGTATAATCGACGTGGCTCCCGAACGTGAGCTTGTCGTTGATCATAACCCCCAGAAGCTTCAGGGAGCGTTTTGAGGCGATAGTGCATGCACCAGCACTGATCGATGCCTCCTGCTCCGACTTTCTGTTGTTTGCAACAATAACTTCAGTCTTATGGTGCACTAGCTCCAGTTTTCTGGAGTGCGTCCAGTCTTCTACTACGCGTATGGATAGCGCGGCCTTTAACTCCACCTCTCTAATTGACTCGCCATAGACCTCAAGTGTTATATCATCGTGCTTCAATCTAATTGCCTGCCCAAAAACATCTGCATCGAAATGCAATGTTTTCCAGCCGTAGAAGGATGGAATATTGGCCCTACACGCTGCTTGCTTCCGCACGCCCCCTCATAGCGAACCGATCGGTGGTCGCTATTCGTGTAGCTGTCGTCTACCCTTCAGTTCGTGATCAGTCCCGGGCTGCAGAACGTCACATCGATAATCGATTCCGCACCATTCTTACTGTAGGTGCATTTCGTACCAACGTTAGCCAAGCATAAGTTGAGCTTTGCCAAAGCTTCCAACAAGACCTGGCCCCTCTGATTTGTACAGCGACTCCCCACTCGACAGCCCAAGCGTTGAAATCACCCGCAACCACCAACGGCCATAGGCCCGTCAGTTCCACGGTTGCTTGATCGACCATCTGTGTGAACGTTTCGGTAGACCAACTTGGCGGAGCATAGCAACTGCAGTAGAATACTCCGTCCATTTTGGCTATCACGTATCCCTCTCTGGAGATCGTCACAATCTCCTGAACCGGGGACCTGCCTGTCGTGCAAATGGCCAACTTTCCAGACTTGTCCGATACCCATCTACCGTTTCCGGTTGGGATGCGGTATGGGTCCGAGAGGATGGCCACGTCCGACAACGACTCAGCAGCTGCTTGGTGTAGAAACTGCTGCGCCGCATAGCAGTGGTTCAGGTTTAACTGTATAACCCTCAAGCCTGCGGCTTAGTAGCCGGCCGTGCAGCAGTAATTTGGGGCCTCCCATGGCGTGTCTGGCGTCCCGTTTACCGGTGCATACCAGACCCTTGGGAGGTGCACCGCAGTCCCGTGCTTTATGGCATGCGCCACCGCAGCGGCGGCATAAATTGGACCTGTCGGGCCTTTTGCACGACTAGGATATATGCCCCCGCTCAAAGCACCTGAAGCAAACGTCGGGCTGTTGGAAGATGCCCAGAGGGCAAACCGACCAACCTACCTTCAACGTGGCCTTCTTCAGGGCCTTGTTACCCTTCGCTAGTGGAAGCTTTATGGTAGCAATTGGGTGCCGGCCGGGCCCCTGCGGAGACAAACTGCCTCAGCGGTCACCACCACTCCACACTTTCGCTCGAAGGCTTGTGCTATGTCGCACCCTTTGGTGATCTCGTCCAGATTTTTAAGCTGGAAAGTCACTTCAGGAGTGAGGGCTCGGATTTGAACCACCTCGCCTAGCACTTCCTGGGCCGCCTTTTTATAGGCACAGCCCTTGCCCTTTGCCTCTTTGCGGAGTTCGAGGATCATCTCGCCCGTGCGCGACTGACGAATTGACCTGACATCCGCGCCGAGGTCTTTGAGCTTAGACTCGCCTCTCATGGCCTTCAAGACTTTCGCGTATTTAGACGCATCCGTCTTGAAAATGAGCGCGTCACCCTTGCTCCGCGTGTTCGCCCCTTGCGGCTTCTTATTGCGGTCGCCGCGCTTCGCGTGTCGTTCCCGCTTCTGCCGCTTTTTGTCTACCACGGTGGGCCATCCCGTGGCTTCGCCGTTTGTCGGTTCTTTACTCGGCTGGACTGACGGGCCAGCATTCTGGCTGTCTCCGAAAAACCGCCTTCGTTGCTTCCTGGGGGCCGATTCCCCCGGACAGCCTCTCGCACGTTTGCCAGTTGGTTCAGTTCAACAGACTTCGGCAAACGATGCTGCAGCTGTTTGTATGTATTTAGACACAGCTGCAGCATTCCCTTTTAGGCTGGTTAAGCCTTGCCTCCAGCGCGAGTGCCTTGCTTTCGGCATCGTTAGCCCGTTTAAGGGCTTCCAAAAACTCTGATTTCTCGCTGGAAATAATCATGCGTAGCAACAGAAGACATTGCTTCAAATCTTCCGAAATGTTGCTACGTTCGTCCGTGAACTTGAGTATTTTATCAAGTTGTACGGACACAGCCTCTATGCTCGGGAACTTGTTCGTGTGGCTTTCTACCGCAGAGAGTAGCATAGCCCCAGATATCTGTTCCCGTTCCTTGGCGGTCTTAGGTGTTCCCACCTTGCCGCCAGTCTTCGCCGTTCCGGTTGGTGCTGGCTTAGGCGTGCCCGCCTTTGCCCCAACTCGGAACTCCCTTGTCGGTGTCGCAAAAGGTGTACCAACCTGTGCGCCGCCTTTACCGGCATCCGTCAGTCTCGGTGGAGACCGGGCGATGTTTAGGATATTTGCATCCTAATTTGGATTTCTTGTACTAGCGATGGCTGGCTGGGAAAACCCAGTCAGGTCGCAATGAACAGACTCTTTTTGAGTGGTCGATGGGCCAATTGGACTAGGTCCGAAAGCGTCGAGCTCTTAAGTCAGGATAATCTATTATCGGTAATTACATGGGTTTTTATACATATTTAGATTTCGTAACTTATATGTGCCAGAAAGGGTGCTGTAGAGAATAAAAAAGACATGAGACGGCTGGAGAATACTAAATTGCTTATTCTTACTTTATTGACCGTATGTTAAGCGCCTGAGTTTGTTATTTGATGCCTCCGCGTTGCATGCTATCGGCCCTAGCGCGTCGCAAGTAGGTGGAAACGAAAGCGATAGATCGATGCAACTTGGTGACGAGTGTTTTCCAGTTGTGTTGTTTATTATTGCATAACTATGCGTTTAGTGTGTTGCTTCGGTGATGGTCGAGTAAATTAGTTTGTTTTCATTGGATTTATATTTTTATGGCACTACTCTTTTTATGGTATGCTACATCATCCCCCTTCGGGAGAATAATGTAATGGAATGAAATTATTCTGAGAAAAAAGTCTTTCTCCAGTTGTCTCTTACAGAATTTTGATGTTGTATTTTATGTTTGTTACAGTGGTTTACTTACACTCTCTTTTTTTTTTCATTTTATTTGTACCTATACATAGGTATTTTGTGTGTGGTAATTATATGAATTGTTGCTCAGGCTTTCATTATTCTATTCATATGGACTGTCATTGTTTTTCCTGTGGTTATATTTGTTATCTTGCAATTTGGCTCTTCTATTGCGGTTATTGTGTATGGTTCTAAATAGTATGCATCTAATTTTTTTCTTGCTTCGTTTTTCACATATACTTTGTCGTTTATTATTAGTTGAATTGGATATATAGTTGTATCAAAATTATCTTTTCGTTTTTCTTTTTGCCAAATTAATTTTTGTCTTGCTGATTGGTGGGATGTTTTGAGTTTATATTGTAATTCGTTCTTGTAAGAGTCGAAGTTGTAGATTGGTCCGTTGTTAGTTTCAAGTAAATCTTGTGGTAGATTGGCTAGTTTTCCGAAGATTAACTCGAATGGTGTATATTTATGGTCCGTATGTGGTGTCGTGTTATATGTGAATTCATAGTATTTTGTCCAGTCATCCCAATCGGTTTGGTGCTCGTTGGTGAAAGATCTCAGATATTCGTTAAGACATCTGTGGTTTCTCTCCAAGGCTCCAATCGATTGTGGGTGATATGGTGTTGAAAATGTTTGTTTTATTTTTAGTAGTTTGCAGATTTGTTCAAGCACCTCATTGTTATATTCAGTACCTTGATCAGATCGCAAACCTATGAAATTTCCGTAGTTCAGAATAAATTTTTCTATTAATGCCTTTGCTATCGTTTTTGCTTCTTTGTTTTCAATTGGAATCAAGGATATGTATTTTGTTAAATCGCACTGAATGGTAATGCAGTATCGATTGTTGTTAATTGTTCTGGGTAAGGGTCCTACTGTGTCTATGGAAATGATTTCGAAAGCAGTGGACGGTGTCGTTGTTATTGTCATCGGTTGCTTTGTGTGTCTTATTACTTTATTTTTCTTGCACAATTTGCACGCGTTCACGAATTGGGCAATAGTTTGTTTCATTTTATACCATCTATATTTCTCTCGGAGTCTAAGGTACAGGCGATGTTGTCCTATATGACCTCCTGTTGGTGTATTATGATGGTTGTATAAAATGGTTTGGATATCTTCCGTATTGTTCATAAGGATTGGTTCTTTGTATATAATTATTTTTAGTTTCTTTAATGTTTCGTTCGCAATCTTTTTGAATAGATTGACTGGTATCAGTTTAAAAATTATATCGTCTTCTGATATTGCTACTTTATTTGCGCATATTCCTTTTACTTTTGCTTCGATTTCTGGAAGAGCAAGCTTTAATGCCTGACTTCCATTTTTAACCTCTTGTTGCACTAATGCCGGAAGGGTATTGTTCATTGTATCATTTTTCGATTTTGCTTCTTTATTTGTGCTACTTTGTTTCGATTTGTTTTCAATTCCTAGAAGAGCAAGCTCTGATGCTTGACTTCCATTTCTAACCTCTTGTTGCACTAATGCAGGAAGGGCTATGTTCATTATATTATGTTTTGCGCTTTTTTCTTTTGGTTTGTTTTCAATTTCTGGAAGAGCAAGCTCTAATGCTTGACTTCCATTTCTAACCTCTTGGTGCACAAATGCTTGAAGGGTTCTGTTTCTGTTTGAAATTATGTATTCAATTATGTGTTCCTCTACGGCTGTCGACAGTTTCATTACCTTTTTTATTTCCGTAGGATTATTTGTTTCGTAGCATTAGAGTTGATCAGGCGCTTTAATTTCTTTTATTTCTTCATTGTTGTTCTTTTTAATGTTTATTTTATTTTTTGTCATTGACCTAGTGTTAACTAGAAACATATTTTTATTTTTTAATTCTTCCGATGTAGTAACTATACGCGATAGTGCGTCGGCTGCTTCATTTTCCTTACCTTTAATATATACAACATCGTAATCGAACTCTTCTAAGTCGATACGAATTCTTGTTAACTTAGAAGTGGGATTTTTCATCCCGAAAAGGTAAACTAACGGTCTATGATCCGTTCTTACCGTGAATTTCTTACCGTATAAGTATGCTTTAAAATAATTCATTGCCCAGTGTATGGCTAATAATTCTTTCAGGATTGTAGGTTTGTTTTTTTCTGCTCGGGTAAAAGTTCTACTTGCGAATGCTCGTGTTGTTGCTAATTTGTGACAACACTGCGCCACATCCGACGTCAGATGCGTCAGTGGTAAGTGTGAATTCTTTTGTGAAATCAGGGTATTGTAAGATGTGTGGTGACATCAGTTGATGTCTTAAGGTGTCAAAAGCAATTTGACGTTCTGTTGTCCATTCGAAGGTTATATTTTTTTTCATTAATTGTTTTAAGGGATTGGCAATTTGAGCAAAATCTTTAATAAATTTGCGATAGTAGTTGCAAAATGCAACAAATCTGCGCACGTCGTCAGCGTTTTTAGGAACAGGGTAATTTCTGATGGTTTCGAATTTTGAATCATCAGGCAATATTCCTTTATCCGTTATTTTGTGACCTAGGTAAGTCACTTCGGTTTTAAAAAATTTACATTTTGCGTGATTTAGTTTTAGCTCGTATTGTCTCAAGCGGTCGAATACTACTTTTAAATTTTGCAAGTGGTGCCTCTCAGGGCAACCGATTACGACTATGTCGTCGATATAAATGAAAGCACGCTCTGGCGTAAGTCCAGCCATTGCGATTGTCATCATCCTTTGGAAACTGTTTGGGCTAATATTTAGTCCAAATGGCAGTCTTTTAAATTGGTAATGCCCTGAATTTGTTGAAAATGCTGTACATCGTCTGGAATCCTTATCTAATGGGATTTGGTGAAAGCCAGACATTAAATCTAGTGTACTAAAATATTTAGCTCTACCGAGTTGATCCAAAATGCTGTTTATTCTCGGCAAAGGGAATTTATCTGGCAATATTTTCTTGTTTAGTTGGCGAAAATCAATAACCAGACGCCATTTCTTGTCTCAATCCTCCGATTTCTTTGGTACTAAAAGTATCGGTGAATTGTATGACGAAACTGAGGGTTCTATTATTTCCTCTTTTAGCAAGTTTTTTATTTGTTTTTCGATTTCCTCTCCTTGCGCGTGTATTGTTTTGTAGTTTGGTATGTATACAGGAACTTTATCATTTACATTGATGTCCTGTGTGTAAAAATTATTAGTTGACAATTTGTCTCCCGGTAAGCAAAAAATGTTTTCGTAGTCAATTATTAGTTTTTCGAGTTCGTTTCTCGTGTTTCCGGGAATTTGTCCGGATTGAAGTTCGCTCAGTATTGTTTTTCTTCTTTTTTGTTTATTGGTTGCTTGTTTCTTTGTATTCAGGGGTTCAAAATCTTTAAGTGGTTTTAATTCGGGTTTGAGATTTGAATATGCAATGTATACTTCTTTGTTGGTGGTGTTGATAAATTGAAAAATAGGCTGTTTTGCTGATATAATTGTACTTCCGCAGAAAATTCCTGGTTGAATTTCCTGTGATAGTGCCACCATGTCTTCTGTTAAATTTATGCTCGGGATGTAGCGTACTACTTCGTGTCGGGATGGGAGAAAAATGTTTTGTTGGAAATTATCTTCTATTGGGATTTCAACATCATGATTATTTATTGAAAACGTGAGCAACCATGGCTCATAATCTATTTTGCATCTATGTGTCGCTAGAAAATCTCTTCCTATAATTCCGTCGGTTGGGATCGGGAATTCGTTACCGACGATGTGAAATTTTTGCTGAATCTGGTTCTTGTTTACTAATATATTGGAAAAAGTGCTCCCGTGCGAATATACTTTATTATGTCCTATCCCTGAGATGCTGCATTTCTCCTCTGGGTAGTAAATTTGTGAAGGTTTAACTTTGTTTGATTTAATAATAGATATATCTGATCCACTATCTACGATAAAAGTACAAGGTGCATCTGACATGTCAACCTTTAGCTGTATAAAATTTGAGATGGACGCATTTATTGTGTATGCGGTCCATCTCTGTTTCCTAAAAAATCACTCGTTTGTGTGTATTGCTGTTCTGGCTGGTTTCGTGGTGTTTCGCTCATTTGGAAGGTGGATTGCTGTGGGTCGTTATCGAAACTTTCTGGGTAGTGCTGGGTTTGAAAAAATGTTCTGAAGTCAGGTGTATTTTGATGGGGCCCTCTGTGGTATGGATAGCTCTGATATCCGGTAGGATATCGCAAATATCCTCTCCCTCTGTTTGTATTTCCCCGATATTGGTAGTTTGTTGGTTGTTGTTGCGGTAGGAATCTTGGTTGGTTTTGGAAACCTCTATATCTTTCGTGTTGTTCTGGCGGGAACCTCATTTGGTTTTGGAAACCTCTGTTTCCGCGAGCATTACCCCGGTACTGTTGGTATGTTCCACGGGAGTGTTGATAAAATATTTTCGCGTCTGTGTTGGGACTTGTTGTGGTCGAAATTTCCTGCAATTTTTGTATTGCAGCGTGTATGTTTGAAAAATTTCCCGCTTTGAGTATGATTTTGTTATCGTTGTTGTAAATAGAATTTATAAGTGTTTCCACCCCGCTTTTAGTAGCTATTTGGTTAGCTTTTTCGGTTGGGATTTTCTCTTCTATATATTTTGTGGCGAGTTGTAGAGTGAGTTTCTCTACCTCGTCACACAGGTCGCTTATTGTGCCTATTTGTTTAAGGGCTTTCAATTTGCCTCCTATTTGGTCGGATGTCACTTTAGAGGAACAATGTTCCGTTATTTTGGTAATGAGTTGAGTGATATTCTCGACTCCTGTAATCGTCTGTCGGGCTTTGCCTGTCAATCTTGTTTTAATAAATTTTAAAACTGTTTCGTGTGCTGTGGTTTTTTGTGCCGTGGTTGCTTCACTAAAATCTTCGTCAACAGTGTCTATGAAGAGACTTACTGCGTCGAGAAAAGCGTTTAAGTTATCTGGGGTCCCGTCGTAAAATTGGATTGAGGGATGTCCCCAGTTTGATATCGACCTTAGGTGCCATTTTTGTGACGATTTGTAGATTTTTCTTTTGAAATGTTTATATCGCTATTCGCACTGTGAATGCGGGTTGGTATTTTTAATAAAAAGGTTTTCCTGGGAATATCAGGTTCACTGTCGTATTCCCTATTAATAATTTGCGTGTTATTCAAAATTACTATACATTTGTTGTAGATTTCTTTCAGGTTTGCGTAGTGTTCGCACTCTTCGTTCCATTTAGCCGTTCCTATCCTGTTTTCTAAGGAATTTATTATTCTCTTATATTCCCTGAATAGTTCTTGTAATTGAGAGGTTTTGAATTCTATACCTTGTAGGGTTCTTGCTCTCGATCTACTTTTGTTCAAGTTTATGTATTCCTTTTTTATAAATGACTCTATTTGCTTTAGACGTTCCATCCGTCGATTTATAGTAATAGTTATAAGTCGATTCCTTTCTTGTCGAGTTAGTCATTTAAAGTCATAAAAGGCTCTTCTTTAATAGTCCCCTGAATATAATAAGCTGAGAGTGTGTATGTAGATCGTAAACACCGTTTTCAGTCGTGTAGGAACAGTATATTTTTCATCATGAAAATATTTTTGATCGTAAAAGACTTTCAATTTTGAAAGTAAATATTTGAAGGCTAAAACTAATTCGTCTTCGGTTTGGCTAGAGAACTTTTACTCACTTTATCAGGATTTTGCGTTTCTTCTTTTTGGTGGTTACTCTTCTAGTTGCTGCTACTATGTTTTTGTGGCTGTTGATGCTGGTTTGTAACTGCCTCTGCTGATTGCGCTGCTTCTCTTGTCGATTCTCGTGAAGCGAATTTTTCTTGCTGGTTCGCCGACGGGTTTTTTCAGCTGACTTGCTAATATCCGTACGAGGTCCGCGTCGAACACACGTCGTATTCCCCACTGGTGTTGGTTTTGTTGATTAGCCGAGGTGCTTGCCTGCTGCCTGGCTGGTTCAGGTGGTGTCGATTTCCTTCGCTGGGTGATTTGGCTGCTTTTTGCCGCGTTTTGCCACCTGTGTATAGCCGCGAGTCTCCTCAAGTTTAATGACTCTAATAGCGGTCCGTGTTTGGTGTCCGTTATGCTGATCCGTTGTTTTGTCATTGGTGTGGCTCGATTGATGTGCCACGCGGTTGCTCTCGCTGTTTGTATACTAGTTGCTTTTGTTGTCGGTGGTGTATTTCAAACTACGTCCAGTTTGTCCATGCTTCTAGCTAACTTGAATGCGCGCTTGCGCTCCCTCCTTTTTAGCATCGAGTATAGTGTAAGCATAAGTTGTATAATTACCGTAGCTGTAATGATGTATATCAGAATTTCGTGGTTCTCGAGTAATTCACTATGGTATCCTTGCGTGTTTACTATGCTTATCTGTGGGTCTCCGTTATGTGAGACTGACGATTTAGAGTTCTTTGTTCCCATTTTGTTACTGGGTTTAGTAAGCTATGCCTATGATTTGTCCGCCTATTTGGTTTTTGTTTGCTTCATGGTGGGTCATAATCCCCATCCTAGTGAAGATTATTAAGTGACCGGTTATTGTTGGTAACAATACTGCTGCCCACTTTGTCAGTTCATTTTTCTTAGTAGATATTGTTTCCATGAACGCACTAAAGTTCGTCGCACTTTTGTTGACTTGCACTAAGTTTTCGTGTTTTTCTTGCACTAGGTGTTCTTCTTGTAGTGCTTTAATAAGTTTTTTTCACATGCACATTGTCTTCTAATTTTACGAGGGTGCCCGTTTGGCGAGCCTCTTCCAATTTGATTAGCGTATTCTTTACTAATACAGCCATCTTGGGTTATCCATGGTAATGGTGTTGCTGCGAGGCACTGAGTCTGGTATCCATTCTGCTTAGTTTGTAGCACCACAGTTAAGTATAAATTTTTGTAACCAGTCCCTCAAAGTTCACTTACACAGATTTCTGATTTTCGTTTCACTTCTTGATGGCCCACTCTTTTTTTGGTGTTTCCATTCTTCATAAAGGCACAGTTTTTGTCACTTAATTGATGCTTTTCTAAATTGTATGTTATCTCGTACTTTATCAATTTTAGTTTTTTTTTTCGCACGCACCTCTTCTTATGCGCAAGTGTCCGCGACAATTCTGCTGTTTTTCTTCCTTAGAACTTTTATTTTCAGCTACAGGAATTTACACTGTTCGCGCGTTTCGCGAACTTCTCTGCAATCTGGTGATTTGCAGGTTTTTAACCGACGGTCGCCATTTAGGATATTTGCATCCTAATTTGGATTTCTTGTACTAGCGATGGCTGGCTGGGAAAACCCAGTCAGGTCGCAATAAACAGACTCTTTTTGAGTGGTCGATGGGCCAATTGGACTAGGTCCGAAAGCGTCGAGCTCTTAAGTCAGGATCATCTATTATCGGTAATTACATGGGTTTTTATACATATTTAGATTTCGTAACTTATATGTGCCAGAAAGGGTGCTGTAGAGAATAAAAAAGACATGAGACGGCTGGAGTGACATGAGATCGGCCCTAGCGCGTCGCAAGTAGGTGGAAACGAAAGCGATAGATCGATGCAACTTGGTGACGAGTGTTTTCCAGTTGTGTTGTTTATTATTGCATAACTATGCGTTTAGTGTGTTGCTTCGGTGCTGGTCGAGTAAATTAGTTTGTTTTCATTGGATTTATATTTTTATGGCACTACTCTTTTTATGGTATGCCACAGATGCCTCGCCTGGCAAACGGGTTTATTAACCCGTCCGCCCCTTCCGCTACCTTCCCTTCCTCATCGACTTTGAAAAAAATCATCTTTGTTAATAGGGTCCCCCTTCCAGCCGCTATCCTTGGTCATGGTGGAGTGGTCGCCTGTATGGTCCTGTGGTGGCCTATGCCGGAGCAGTGAGGTCATGGCTAGTAAAGGTCGTCATAGCGCCTCATGAGCAACTATGACGCCTCCCGACCGGCGTAAGTCAGGAAAGGGCATCTGATCCCACTCCTGCCTGATTCCCATAAGGCAATTACCGCGGAACGTTCTGGAAGGCCTGCCAGGTTTTACGGGGCGGAGACCCCTGCAACCGTATGCCACCCCGCTGTTTCAAGCCGTTGTCACACGACTTTACTAAGGGAGCTCGGTGCAGGTGCCAGCCCAACGTCGTGGTAGAAAATTGTATTCCCTCTCAAAAACCTAAAACACAGCGACCAGTACACCATAATTGGGACCTTACTGGTATCAGCCCCAATAGGCAGGTTAGTGCATTTGGGTGATGGGAGCGGCACTACGTGCTCCGTCAAAGCTGCTTTCGGGTGGCCGTGGCTTTTACGGGGAATCGACTGCCCGATGCCCGAAACCCACCACTCCCTAGGCAAGCTCCCGCTGCCGGTCCGGGACTAATCGATACTATCACACACCTATCGATGGTCACACAGAGCGTGCATGGCCTCGCCGGTCGCCAGGCGTCGACCCGTGGTAGCCTGCAGCTCGGTCAACCCCTTGCGGAACCCTTGCGGTGATTGGAACTCACTTCTGACCTTCCTCTGTGTTGTAAACCAGTAGTCGATTCTGGAAGTAGTTTTCCGGAATCTTGTACAGCGACACCGGTACATGGATGCTTTTGAGCGCGAGCGCTATAGAGTTCCAACTGGCGCTATTGAAGCCGAACTGGTTGCTTGTCAGACCGTTTACACCAGTCTGTTGAGGATAATCCTCTCAAGTACCTTGCCCGCCGTGTCTAGCAGGCAGATAGGCCTATATGCCTTCGGCAGTAGGACCAACCTCTGCCGCTTCCACCTATCCGGAAAGAGGCAGTCATCCAGGCACCTCTGCATGACTATTCGAAACAGCTTGGGGGCCGTTTTTATCGCCATCCTGATTGCCAGGTTAGGGATACCATTCGGTCCCGGTGCCTTGCTCACCTTGATAGAGTTGGCGATCACGATGAGTTCCTCGTTCGTAACCTTTGCCTCCTCCTGAACCTTGACACGGCTGTCGTCGCCCACGGATTGAATGCTCGGCAGGTTGGCCGACCATCCCTGGTCTGTGTCTGAGATACAGGAACGTCAGTCGTGAGACTCGACCGCCGGAGGCCAAGGACTTGGCTCGTGGCGCGGAAAGAGTCTCTCGATGATTCGCTCTAGCATCGCTGGTGATCGCTCTGCAGGCGCCAGCGCGCCCTTGGTCTTGACCATTACGATCCTGTAGGCGTCATCCCATGGGTTCGTATTGGCACTCGCGCATAGCCTATCGAAACAGGCCTTCTTGCTGGCCTTAATCGCACTCTTCAGCGTCGATCTGGCAGAACTGAATACTGCGCGGCGCTCTGTTCTCTGTCCGTCTGTTCGCGCACGCTGCATCCTCGGTCTCGCACCGAGGCACGCACTGCGAAGGGCCGCTATCTCATCAGTCCACCAGTAAACTGGTGGCTTCCCATTCCTAGGTTGGCGAGTCCTAGGCATGGTGGCGTCGCACGCCCGAGATAGCATAGCAAGTTGGTCAGGCATCGGGCGAAGCCGACTGCTCTCCTCGCGCTCTCGTCTCATTGCCTCTTCAAATACCTTGGCATCGAAATGCGATGTCTTCCACACGCGGGCGAATGAAGTGTTGGCTCTACTCGTCGCTTGCCTTCTCTCGTTGTTGTCTACACTATAGCAGACCGGCTGATGGTTGCTATTGGTGTGGCCATCGTCTACCCTCCAGTCCTGGGCTGGAGAACGTCACGTCGATGATCGACTCCGTGCCATTTCTGCTGTATGTATTTTTAGACCCAACGTTGGCCAGATCTAGGTTGAGCTTTGCCAAAGCTTCCAACAAGATCTGGCCTCTCTGGTTCGTGGAGCGCTCGACATCCCAAGCGTTGAAGTCGCCTGCCACCACCAACGGTGTTAGGCCCGTTAGCTCCATGGATAGCAGGTCGACCATCTGTGCGAACCTTTTGGTAGACCAACGCGGCGGAGTATAGCAACTGCAGTAGAACACTCCGTTCATCTTGGCAACCGCGTACCCTTTTTCTGAGGTTGAAACAACCTCCTGAACCGGAAACCTGCCCGTCGTCCATATGACCGCCATGCTGGACCTATCCGCAACCCAGTTACCGTTTCCGGGAGGGATACGGTAGGGGTCCGATACAATTGCGATGTCCAACAATGACTCAGTGGCTGCTTGGTATAGCAGCTGCTGAGCCGCGTAGAAGTGATTCAGGTTCAGTTGCCTCACCCTTACGCCCGTGGTTTCGTAGCTGGCTTGCCGGCTGGGCTCCTGGGGCCTCCCATGGCGTGTTTGGCGTTCCGTTTCCCGGAACAAACCATACATTTGGGAGGCTCTCAACAGTCCTTCGATTTATGACATGCACCACCGCAACGCCTGCATATCTGGCTCCTGTCGGGCCAGGACTTTTGTCCTCCCTCGAAGCACCGGAAGAAAATGTCCGGTGGCTGGAGTATACCCAGGGGGCATACCGACCAGCCGACCTTTAGCTTACCTTCCGTCAGTGCCAGGTTCGCGTCTGCCGACGCTAACCGGAAGGTGGCCACCTGGGTTCCCGCTGAACCCTTCCGGAGGCGGTTTGACTCAGTGGCCTCCTCCACCCCCAGGTTTTTAAGCTGGAGAGTCACCTCCGAAGTGAGTGCCCGAACTTGCACCTCCTTGCCGAGTACCTGCTCGGCTACCGCCTTGTAGAAAGCGCCATTATTTTTCGCATCTTTTCGGAGCTCAAGGGTCATCTCGCCGGTGCAAGGTCGGCGGATGCTCCGCACATCCGCCCCTAACTCCTTGAGCTGGGTTTCGCCCCTCTTCTTTTTCAATACTTCCGAGTACTTAGACCCGTCGGTCTTGAGGATGAGGGCGTCCCCCCTGCTCTCGGCCTTCTTGGCCCTTAGCGGTCGTTTCTTCGCCGCTCCGTCTCGGCGTTTCTACCTTCCTTGTGCCCTTTTCCTTCCACGGTAACCCAGGGGTTTCTCGCAGTTGCCGCTCCGGTCGACACTTCGGCCCTTGTGCCTGCTGGTGTGCTGTCCCGCGTGGATAGCGCAACCAACCGCTTTTTCACATTATCGGGGGCCGCTTTCCCCGGGGACTGCCGCGTTCGCTTAGTGGTCTGCCCCGTAGAGCAGATCGCTGCCAACGAGGGGGCATCAGTCTGAACCCCTTTGGATTCAGTTGCCGTCTTCTTCCCAAATTATTGTGTGTATGTGTGTATGTGTGCGTATGTATGTGCGTGTATGTATGTGTGTGTATGTGTGTGAATGTGTGTGTATGTGTGTGTGCGTCAGTGTATGTGTGTATTCTGGTACCCGGATAACTGTCCTATAATGAGAAACAACATGTTGAGAAAACGGCAATTTAATATAATGCGTAAGTTTTCTGATTTCCAGATTACTTAACAAACAGTCCCAAGCCGTGGTGTGGCCTTTGCTGTACGTAAGAGTCGTCTCCATCCCACTCGGTCCATGGCTGCAGTTCGCCAGCTCTGCAGTCTGCGTAGGGTCCGCAGGTCGTCTTCCACCTGATCGATCCACCTTGCCCGCTGTGCACCTCTCCGTCTCGTCCCTGACGGATTGGCTTCAAGAACCATCTTTACCGGGCTGTCGTCTGACATCCTTACAACATGCCCAGCCCACCGCAACCTGCCTATCTTAGCGGTGTGAACGATAGATGGCTCCCCAAGCAGCTCCTGCAGTTCGTGGTTCATTCGCCTTCTCCACACTCCGTTTTCCATCTGCAATCCATCGAAGATGGTACGCAACACCTTCCGCTCGAAGACCGCAAGGGCGCGTTGGTCCTCCACAAGCATAGTCCATGTCTCATGCCCGTAGAGGACTACCGGTCTGATCAGCGTCTTGTAGATGGTTAACTTGGTGCGGTGACGAATTCTACTCGATCGGAGCGTCCTCCGGAGACCAAAGTATGCACGATTTCCTGCCATAATGCGCCGTTGAATTTCTCTGCTGGTATCGTTGTCGGCTCAGATACACGAAGTGAGCCCAGATACACGAACTCATCAACCACCTCGATTTAACCACCACCAATTTGAACTCGAGGTGGGAGGTTAGCACTGTCCTCTCGTGAACCTCTTCCTTTCATGTACTTCGTCTTCGATGCATTGATGACCAGTCCAATCCGTTTGGCTTCAGCCTTTAGTCCGATGTACGTATCCGCCATCTTCACAAAGGTCCGAGCCAAAATGTCAATATCGTCGGCGAAACCAAACAGGTGAACCGACTTTTGGAATATCGTGCCACTCGTGTTAATCCCCGCTCTTCTAATGACACCTTCCAGGGCAATGTTAAACAGTAGGCACGAGAGACCTTCACCTTGCCTTAGGGCTCGAGAGTGCCCCCGAAACTCGAACTACACACATCACTCGATCCATTGTCGCTTTGACCAACCGCGTCAGTTTGTCCGGAAATCCGTAGTCGTGCATAATTTGCCATAGTTTGTCCCGATCGATTGTGTCGTACGCCGATTTAAAATCGATGAACAAATGATGTGTGGGCACGTTATATTCGCGGCATTTCTGCATAACCTGCCGAACCGCGAATATCTGATCCGTGGTTGCGCGGGCACCCATAAATCCCGCCTGGTAGTGCCCCACGAACTGCTTCGCAAATGGTGATAGTCGACGGCAAAGTATTTGGGAGAGTACCTTGTAGGCGGCGTTCAACAGAGTGATTGCCCGGTGATTGCAGCACTCCAGTTTGTCGCCCTTTTTGTAGATGGGACACACAATTCCCTCCATCCACTCCTCCGGTACTCGTTCTTCCTCCCAAACCTTGACAATGACCCAGTGCACGGCCTTAGCCAGTGTTTCTCCACCGTATTTCAATAGCTCGCTGGGAAGTTGGTCCACTCCAGCAGCTTTATTGTTTTTCAGCCAACCAATCTCCTCCTCCACCTCCAGAAGATCGGGGGCTGGAATTCTGATGTCTTCTGCTCATGCACCAAGATCAATTGCCATACCGTCCTCGCGCTCTACTGCATCGCCGTTTAGATGCTCGTCGAAGTGCTGCCTCCACCTTTCGATCTCCTCACACTCGTTTGTTAGGAGGTTGCCGTTCAAGCTCCTGCACATATCGGCTTGCGGCACAAAGCCTTTGCCGGAGCTGTTCAGCTTCTCGTAGAACTTCCGGGTGTCGTTAGCTTGGTACAGCTCTTCCATTGCTACGCAATCTCGGTCCTCTTGCTGGCGCTTCTTCCTTCGGAGGACTGAGTTTTGGCTGTTCCGTGCCTGTCGGTATCGTTCTACGTTCGCTCTCGTACGGTGGTGCAGCATTCTCGCCCGTGCTGCATTCTTCTCCTCGACTAACCGTTTGCATTCGCCGTCAAACCAGTCATTTCTATGATTCGGGGCCCTTGTACCTAGTAGCGCTACTGCAGTGTTACCTATGGCGGATCGGATGCTTTTGCAGCCATCTTCAAGGGTAGCTGCGCCAAGCTGCTCTTCCGTAGGTAGCACGGCCTCCAGCTGTTGCGCGTATTCCTGTGCAGCCTCGGCGTCCCGCAGTTGCTCGAAATTTTGTCGCGGAGTTCGATTTCGGCGGGTGTTATACCCCGTTGATAGTTTTGAGCGCATGCACACAGCTACTAGGTAGTGGTCCGAATCTATATTCGCACTGCGGTAGGTGCGAACGTTGATGATGTCGGAGAAAAACCTGCCGTCGATTAAAACGTGGTCGATTTGGTTCTCTGTCTGTTGGTCAGGTGATCTCCAGGTGGATTTGTGGATACCTTTGCGGGGGAAGAAGGTACTTCGGACTACCATACCACGGGAGGCCGCAAAGTTTACGCACCAATGGCCGTTATCATTAGACACGGCATGCAGGCTATCTGGTCCGATTACCGGTCTGTACATTGCCTCCCGTCCTACCTTAGCATTCAATTCCCCAATAACGATCTTCACGTCCCGTCGCGGGCAGCTATCGTAGACCTGCTCCAGCTGCGCGTAGAACGCTTCCTTCTCGTCGTCGGGTCTTCCTTCATGTGGGCAGTGCACGTTGATGATGCTGTAGTTGTGTAGGGCAACCCCGGGGTTACCCTACCAGGAATTGTGATATCTTTACGAGATCAACCGACGCGCAATTCCTGTACGTACGGCACGGACCGTACGGAATCTCTTATACTTCACGATTGATTTGTGGCTTACATGAGAACTTACAGCTAACCCTAGAGTGTATTTCGCGAGAGACAATTTCCCCTCGCGAAATCATTACCTATCCTTATTACCCTAATGGCCTTTTCTCGGCCTGTCTCTATTCAAGAACACTTAATTTCAATTCTACTGAGAGTGGGGCGCAGTGCGCTCGTCACTCTACTTTGTTTACAAACAATTTTCGGTAACTCACTTCTCGCGTGTCGATGAGTTACCGACCCATCAAGTAACCAACCTCGGACTTTGATTTGTTTTAATATAATTTGCTTACGGGCGTCGGTTTTCGTCACCCAAGCCAAGCGGAAAACTTGGCTTCAACAGTAAGCATGCTCTGACCTACTTTCGCGCACAGCTGAAGGCTGTACCAACGTTGAAAAGAATGCGGTAGGAAATCGGCCTCTTTTCGAGGTTCTAAGTATGTCACCTAATGTGACGGAACCCTGTAGGCATCTAAGGGACGCGTGGGGGCCGTTACAGTTGAAGAACCGGCCCTTTTTCCTCAACTTGCACATCCTTACGTTGATCGGCTGCCACCCTAAAGTAGCCGCCCGATGCCCGCTTTTCAATACCTTCTGTCCTGTCCAACAAAGTTCCTGCAGCGCTACGACTTCGTAGTTGCGTGGATGTAGCTCGTCATAAATTATCCTGTCGCATTCTGGAAAGCAGAGCGATTTGCAGTTCCATGTCCCAAGTATCCAATCGTAGTCCTTATTTCGTTGCCTAGGTCCATGCCGATTGTTCCGATCCGTATTATCTCTTACGTTGTTTGTAACATGTTGTTTTCCGGGGCGGCTCATTGGGCCTTCCCCAACCCCCTGTCTCGCCGGGGGACCATCGTGTCAGCTCTATTTAGAGTCCCACGCTGCCACCAGGACGTTGATCAGCCGCTCCTAACATGGAGATCAACCGCTGTTTTGAGCCGCACCATCTTGGGGAACAGACGCTCGGGTTGGCGAAGCATTTCCTCCACCGCCGGAATATGGTTAACGCGCCAATAATCGCGTCGCACCTTCTCACTTAGCTATTGTCGGATGACAACATTTCTCTGGCAACACCAACCAGTTGTATACATGTTTCAACCGGCAGTCTAGTGTAATCATTTGACTCGTGGAGGTGTGAGATAGGAACTTGTGAGGGCCGAAGCTATGTTTGACGCTCCTTCCAGGTTGTCAACTCACCATTTGATGCCCATTTCCATTGATGATTTCCAGCTATATTAAGCAATTAAATCCAAAACCAATGACCAGAACAGTTTCATGGCACCATAAGTTTAACGCTGAGAACAAATAACCGTGGGTGGAAATGGTTTTACGTTATATAACTTGAAAAAAAACAAACAATATGGGACAAAATATGCGGGTACATTTCAAAAGTACTTGCATATTTTGTCCCTTCACATATAAATTCAACCAGCAACCGACAGCATAACCGGCCACGTAGATTGTACTACAGAAAAACAACATCAGTGTAGTTTATTGAATCACAAACTTTTATATGCCTAAAATTATCTGATATACGCTTATCTGGAGCAAGATTATATGTTCGCAGTGGGACTGTAATGTGGGTAATTTCAATATGGGACAAACACAATTTGGTATTTTTTTCATGTTTTTCCATACAAAAGTACCAATTTTAGATTTTTTACGGAAAATGTATTTCAGAACTCATGTGTACCGTACAGTCTTGTGAAACAGTTTGGAATGATCAGATAATTAACAGAAATTTACAGTACTTTTCGAATTTTTGGATCCCTGTTTGAATATCGTCACTTCAAATCCGTTTATCCCAAATCCGTGAAATGGAAAAATATATAACGAATTTACTTTGACGTACGATTTCTCATTTTTCATTGAAAGACCTATCAAATACCTTCAATTTTCCATTAAATCTTTAAAATAATTGTCGATTTTTGGGAACCCTAATTCAAAAAGGATCTCCCTGAGGACCAAACAAAATGATACGGGTATAAAGTTTTTCGATAAAGAACGATCGTTAAAATATGTTCACGTGGAATGTGGATGGCACCTAAGGCAAACAAAAGTTCAGATGTGCAAGAACCAATGGAGCCGTTCCGGAAAGGTGGATGATCACCGAATATCAATTATCTGTTTACGGAAATCTACGTTTATCGACGGTATTATACAAATACAGAATCAATCGCCTTCCCCAGTTATGCAGACTAACACCAGTCCAGTGAATTAGTGAAGCAAATGAAATACTACAAGGTATACAGCCCTTGGGGTTGTATGAAATGGTGACGTAGGACTAAATGTATATATTATATGCTGCGCTAAACTGTTCATAGGCAACACTACTGTAGTAGCGAAAATTCTCATAACTCTTATCTTCAAGCATCTATAGTTCTGAAAAGAACCGATTACATAATCTTCAGTATGAAATTCGTGCAACAGAGCGCTGATAATCGCACCATCGGTAGCATTGAATATTTTGCTTCACCGCGCATAATAAAGTTTGCTCTCCGCTGTGCCCTCCAGTAGCTGTGCCAGCTAAATATTCTGCAGCGTACGATGGTAACTGTTGCTGCCGTATGCAAAATAAAAGTTACATGTTCCGCAGTGCCTGGAAGTTGACTCGTATGCAGCTCTCGTATCTCAATGTCGCGTACCTTTAACAGCTGCACTGCACTCGCTATTGTGTAACAAACTAAACTGAAGCTGAATTTTCTACACGCAGTCTTTTGTATCGAGCTCAGAGTAGATTTTTGCCATTAGGGCGTGGCCACGCAGCTTAAAGAAAGACAAACAAACCAAAACACTTTGTTGAGTCAAAATATGAAGGCAGTGGAATTTATTTCGTCCATGTTATTGTTATCTGTGCTCGGGAAGCAAGCCAATAACGAGGGAAATGTATGGGAAGACCTTGGAACTTTTCACCTTTTTCCACCATTAAGCAGTAAAGCAACAATGTTGAACATTATATCAAACAATTGTTACACATTTTATCTATCCACCGACATATAAATGACTAAAATGCATTAAGTCGTTCGCTTGCTATAATCGTTTGAAATCTGGCGCAACATTTGCCAGTTTCATTTTCAATTTCACAAAGTGTAATCTGGTATAGAAAACAAAGACGTAGTCCTACGTCAAAAAATGCGCTGTACGCTCAGCCAATGGAGCAATAAATAAAAGCATGGCGAAAAACGGTTTGTGTCATCAACAGCGATGCCCGTGCTTTATCGGTCAATTACAGACAAATAAACAAAAAGTGATCATTCATGTTTATTCCGGTGCATTTTCATTTGAGTAAAATCTTGGTAAATTGCTCATTATATATTTTACGTATTGAAATACAAACTGAATCGTGGTTTTTAAATGTCGCCAAGAGGCGCCTATTCCAATGGGATGGGAGGACTGGTAACAAGGCCAACTGGATGATGTGCGCGGTTTGGCTCTTCCTATGATTTTCTTCAAAAAGTTGTATTTTCGAGAAAAAATTAGTGTGATTGGGCGAATTGCTAAGTTTAGGTTATACCGCTGTCCGGAAAAGTGAGAAATATGCCAGCGTATCTTCGTGAATAGATAGGTAGCATTTTTATTCGTCGTGTTTTGTTTGTTTTTAAGTCGCACTTCAGAAAGATCGAAGAAAGATCGAAAAGATTGTATTTCGGATTGTGTCTTGGGCTGATTGAAGAGCTCTTGAGCGCCATCTACCTTCGGATAGAGGAGCAAAACGGTAGAGTTGCTCAGTGAAGGGTTGCGACCTGCACTATTTTGCAATTTTTTTAGAAGCAATATCTAGCAGACACTGTGGTCTTTTGAATCTTTTGGTTTGATATTTTTATAGTTTTAAAGTACAGTTATAGGGATATAGGATAGAGGAATATGTTAGGTATATAGATCAGCTCAATCCGAGTGCCCCCCGTGCAGCATAAATTCTCATGGTTTTGATTGATTCTCTCTTTGCTCACTGCACAGGGGAACTAGTAGTTGTGATAAGGCATATCACAGTGCAAATTTCTTTTCTGATATACGCTCATCTTCCCGCTTACGATCAGTAGCAATAAAATTATTCGATCGGTTGGTCACCGTTCTTTTTCTCAGCCACAATAAACGGCTTTTGTTCAGTCAAAAATAAAATTGCTTTTCGATACCGGCCGCGTGTGCATTTTACTCCCATCGGATTCCAGTGGAAGAAATTAAACCTCCAAAGGAACGTTCCGCGGTATCTAAGGCGCCATGTCAAGGGTCCGAACATTGGTGCCGTGACCAGGATTGTTGGCCACGGGTGTGTGAAATTTTACTTGGATATCGCATTCACATTTAGCGCGAATAGATTTTCGCCATCTTTATCGCGCGCGCGTTGGTTGTCGCCATCGTTAATTTGCTGTACTGCTATTGTTCTCGCGAGAACGCACATGTGGTTTTCTCTTGCTGGACTGTGATATTGGAATCAATTGGATACGACTTTTGATTGTGACTTATACAAACGGTATAAATCATTCTGCGGAACCAAAACGGTGTTTCTACCATTTTTTTTTCAATAAATCGTTGTTCGTTACCGGGGGAGCGTATTATACATACGGTGACAATACAAGGCCTGTTTATCCAGGCTCACACGGTGAGTAGGCTGGAGTTTCTCTTATTTTTCAACGGATAAATTGCAACCGACCTCTCTCGTTTCCCGGTGGACTTTGCCTCGTTTGGAGAACTGACGTTCCTGCATACGGGCTATTGAAATTCGTGTTGGCCAGGACGATCACAACACGTGCAGGTGGAACGGACCGACTGACGATCACTGAGGTGACGGATTCGAGCAAGAATTTCGTGCGACAGTGGAACCTAAACGGTGGTTTCACAATATTTAAAATATACTCGTTTCCGGAGGCGCATACTTTTCTACAACCACTTCGACTTTTGGGCTGTCTTCCGGTCAAGCTGAATGCAGCTTTCCGGTGATGTTCACAACCTTATCGGAAAAAAATTGGAGATTGTTCCTGTTGGCAGTTTTAATAAATACAAGGCCTATTCATTTAGGCTCTCAGGTGAGCCTCTCTCCAATTAACTATCAGTTGACTTTGTGGTGCTGTGCGTGTTTCGAATTTTTTTTCTACAGTTTTCGTTGACGATTGCTGGCAAGATGACGAAGAAGCTTAAGCCGAAGCTGCATGTGCGCGACAACATTGTCCATTGCCTTTTAAGAACGGAACGGTTCCTGAAGCAATACGACCCGGGCAATCACGCTCTCCTGGTCAAATCCAGGATCGACAAACTCGACGAAAAATGGGACGAGTTCGAAGAGGTCCAAACGCAAATAGAGTAGATAGAGGCCCAAACGCAAATAGAGGAGATGGAGGAACCTCACGTACAGAGGCATGTGGCAATATTCAATTACCAAAACTAAATCTGCCAGAATTCAATGGGTAATTCGACAAATTATGACACATTTAAATCGTCATTTTATGACACATTTTAATCGCTGATCCATAGCAATCCGGATCTGAAATTTTGGCTTTGTTAGGCGAAGCAACAACGGGTTGGGGAGCGATTCTGACGCAGTTATTAGTATCGATGCTGGACGACGCCACGCAGAAGGAATGGGAGGAGTTTGCCGTGAAAAGGGAAGAGCCTACCTATATACACGTGATGGAGTTCTTGGAAGGTCAAACCCGGATTCTTGATGCGATTGCGGTCGACGAGTCCTCCGAAAACCACCGTGCCTCACCACCCTCTATGTCCACTCCGTTTAAGAAACCAGCACCGAAGTTGTCAGTCCACGCAGCGTCGGAAAGCTATTCGCCAAAATGCGTCTCTTACAGCGGTCCTCATTACTTAAGTAATTGTCCACAGTTCGTGAAGATGCCTTTGGATAAGCGGTTCCAGGTCGTCAATTCGAAAAAAATATGTAGCAACTGTCTCCGACGTGATCACTACAGTCGTGACTGCAATTCCAAGTACCGTTGCCGTACGTGTAGCAAGAAGCACCACACTCTACTTCATCCTGGGCCATCAGCATCTGGTTCTGGTTCTGCAGCTGATGCTCAGGTCTCAGATCAATCTCAAGCAGGTAGTTCTGTTGCCTCCACAACTGATACAGGAACGGTGGAGACTCTTCGACAGTCGCTTCAAAGTTCGGTGGCCACGATCTACGCGGCCAATATTACAGCAGATTCGAGGGAGGTGCACATATTCTTGTCGACGGTTCTGATATCGGAGAAGGATTGCATACGGCGAGAGCGCTTCTGGATAGCGGATCGCAAGCAAATCTTATTTCGAAGAGGCTATGCCAGCTTCTGAAGCTACCCAGAAAGGGAGTCAATATCCCAATTTCTGGTGTCGGTAGTGCGCGGGTTCAGATAAATGGTTCTGTGTCTGCCAAGATGGGTTCTCGAATTTCGGATTATTCGGTACCGATGGACTTCCTGGTCATCAAGAAGGTTACGGAGGACCAACCATCAACAACAATTCCAATCGGTAATTGGAATCTTCCATCTGACATTGCGTTGGCGGATCCTGGTTTTCACAAGCGAGCATCAATCAATCTTCTCCTGGGTTTGGAGTACTTCTACGAGTTTTTGCTCTTGAATAGTGGTCGAGTGCAAATTCAGCGCATTGGCGAAGAACTTCCACTTTTTGTTAACACTGTTTTCGGGTGGATTGCAGCCAGCAAGGCCGACTTGGGAAGCCTGAACCCTGTTCCGTGTTGCCACGTGACGATCAACACAAGCACCTTGGAAGAGAAAATCGAGCGTTTTTGGACGATTGAAGGGCTACAAGATGTGCCGAAGCTGATACAGGAAGAGCAAGACTGCGAGGAGCATTTTAAAACCACTTTCTACCGTGATTCGACAGGGCAATATGTGGTGCGTCTGCCAAAGCGAATGGGTTTCGAGCAAATGATCGGCGAATCGAAGGACATAGCCTTGCGGAGACTACTTCAGCTTGAACGGCGATTCGAGAAAGTTTCGAAGCTTCGGAAGCGATACAACGAAGCAATACAAGCGTACTTGGATCAAAATCATATGGCAATCGTTCCGGAGAAGGAATTGAAGTGCGATAAACGGATTGCCTGCTATCTGCCTCATCATCCTGTCTTCAAGGAGTCAAGCTCGACGACGAAGATTCGGCCGGTATTCGACGGTTCAGCCAAGACGACATCAAACCGCTCACTGAATGATGCCCTCATGACGGGTCCGGTGATCCAAGACTCACTCTTCGATCTGCTTCTTCGGTTCCGCAAACATTTGGTGGCTCTAGTTGCTGACATCGAGAAGATGTACCTGCAGGTGATGGTACACCCGGATGACACCCCTTTGCTCCGGATCTTGTGGAGGTTCTTACCAACGGAACCAATTTCAACGTACGAGATGTCCAGGGTCACTTTCGGGTTAGCGCCAGCGTCGTTCCTCGCCACACGGTGTTTACAGCAACTAACGCACGATGAATTTCCACGAGCGAAGGCGGCGCTAGTTTTCGATTTTTACGTCGACGAATATATCGGTGGGGCGGAATCGGAAGAAGAGGCTATCTTGCTGCGGCAAGAATTGGTACAGCTGTTGTCAAAAGGTGGCTTCAGACTGCACAAATGGGTATCGAACTCGAAAGCAGTATTGTCAGAATTAGCTTTCGATGAATTGGGAACATCGTCTATTCTGAGTTTCGACCAGGAGCGTGTGAAAACGCTAGGAATTAGCTGGCAGCCAGGACCAGATCTGCTAAGCATCGATGTATCGGGCTCACTGTAAGCGGACAGTGGACTAGGCGCAACGTGTACTCCGTCATTGCTCAATTATTCGATCCTACCGGTCTCACAGCTCCTGTTATTGCTTGGGCTAAGATTCGAATGCAACTACTCTGGGTGGCTACTCAGGGTTGGGATGATCCGTTGTCACCGGATTTGGAGAAGCAGTGGGCAGCTTTCTACCAACAACTTCCGTCACTCACCAACGTCAAGGTGGATCGACACGCATTCACCGATCATCCAGTACTGACAGAGTTCCATGTGTTCTCCGACGCATCCGAGGCAGCCCACGGGGCATGCATCTATGGCCGTTCGACCAGCATGTCCGGGCAGATTAAGGTCGAATTCTTAGCAGCGAAATCTCGTCCTGCAAGCCTGAAGAAGGCCACACTCGCGAGGTTAGAGCTGTGCGGTGCCCATATTGCTGCCAAACTATATCGTGCGACCGTGCACGCACTCAAGATGGAGGAGATCAAGGCTCGTTTCTGGTCAGATTCGACTATCGTACTATCGTGGCTGAAGCTGCCACCATACGTCTGGCCTACTTTCGTTGCTAACCGGGTCTCACACATCCAGGAGATTACGAAGGGACATCAGTGGAATCATGTGAAAGGGACAGAGAATCCAGTCGATCTCGTGTCGCGAGGAGTTATGCCAAAGGACCTAGCAGAGCTACCGCACTGGTTTCATGGTCCGCACTGGTTATCGCTTCTTGATCAACATTGGAATACCCGGGAGCATTTGGAATACGAGCAGCCTGCGGATGAATTGCTGGAGAAGAAAAAGAACGTGCTCGTACGCTGTTCGATACCCATGATTATCCCTGGGAATCACTCTTTTTCGCGACAAGTGGCAGTCGCATATCACGAAATCTCGCTCCATTCTGGTCCTCGTATGACGCTAGCTCAAATCCGGCAAGAATTCTGGCCCATAAATGGCAAGGCATTGGCAACCTACACGTTCCGACATTGTATTCGCTGTTTTCGAACTAAGCCTGTCCCTGTCTCGCAACCTCCTGCCCAAAACCCAAAATCCCGTACAACTCCCTCTCGAGCTTTCACTGTCACTGGTGTGGACTACTGCGGCCCGGTCTTTTTGAAGCCCGTTCACCGAAAGGCTGCAGCTCAGAAGGCAAACATCGCCGTGTTCGTATGTTTTAGCACTAAGGCGGTCCACCTCGAACTGGTAGGGGACCTCACTACCGCTGCTTTCCTGTCTGCCTTGCGACGCTTCGTGTCTCGTCGAGGTTTACCTGCTGCGATCTGTTCGGACAATGGACTCAACTTCCAAGGCACCAGCAACCATCTTCGAGAGCTCTTCACTCCTGGTCATTTTCTGACGGGCACGTCCCTGTTGGCGATTCCCGACCCGAACTACACGGATGTCCCCACAAATCGGCTGCAACACTACAAGCAACTACAGCAGCTGGTTCAGCATCATTGGGAACGGTGGAAGCGGGAGTACATCTCGCAGCTCCATAACCAGAACGAACGATTTCTTCGTGCCACACCGCTCAAAGTGGGCCAAATGGTGGTCCTCAAGGAAGACGGAAGTGCAGCTATCGAATGGCCGCTAGCTCGCATCATCGAAATCTACCCTGGCCCCGACGGCGTAGTGAGGGTAGTGAAGGTACGAACGCCGACTGGAGCAGTCTACAAGCGACAGGCCGCGCGTTTCTGTTTGCTACCATTCGAGAAAGTAGAAACCACGCAGTCGACGATCTCCGGCGACCCTCAACCTCCGAATCCAACCACGAAGGACGACCTGCAATTTCGAAGAGCAACTGAAGGTTATTTATAAGTTAGATTAAGTTTTTTTGCACTGGTATATTCCTTAATAGAATTTAGGTGGCCGGCATGTTAGGTATATAGATCAGCTCAATCCGAGTGCTCCCCGTGCAGCATAAATTCTCATGGTTTTGATTGATTCTCTCTTTGCTCACTGCACGGGGGAACTAGTAGTTGTGATAAGGCATATCACAGTGCAAATTTCTTTTCTGATATACGCTCATCTTCCCGCTTACGATCAGTGGCAATAAAATTATTCGATCGGTCGGTCACCGTTCTTTTTCTCAGCCACAATAAACGGCTTTTGTTCAGTCAAAAATAAAATTGCTTTTCGATACCGACCGCGTGTGCATTTTATTCCCATCGGATTCCAGTGGAAGAAATTAAACCTCCAAAGGAACGTTCCGCGGTATCCAAGGCACCGAGTCAAGGGTCCGAACAGGGTTGTTGTAGGGTTGCACTGCACTGTTATAATAATTTATTTCGATTCATGTTTTCAGCCACAGAAAGGAAGACAACAATAGCTCTGCATTTGTCATGAATTAGTCTCAAAAAAGCTTATCATTTATTTTGGGAACATATACTGTGGACACTTTCCATATGTTTTTCGAGTAGATTATTATTTTTTTGCGCTTTTGTACGTCAAAGATTTGAAAATTTCAGCTATTGAAGGCAATCAACCAACATCTTTACATGCCGTAATACTTCTTATTGTATTTTATAATTCAATCATATCTATATTGTTTCGAAGACTTTAAACGGTGAATGGTTGCGCTGTTGTTGTAATAACTTATTTCAAATTATTGTAATGGACTTCTTCCAAGCACCATTTAGAATATAAGTAAATATAAAACAAGCGGTGCGATCATATTTCGCATCAGCATAAAACGACGGTGCGATCACCCGCTGCATCAGCAGAAAAGGGTATTGCTACCGACGTGTATAATAAACTGATCGCTGAGTGCGATTCATTCGAGTACCAACGTTCGTCGTGTCTTTACTGCTAGATGACTCTCCCGGGTCCGGCTAGGAAGCCGGACCATTTTAGTTACCTCATGGCGACCAGTGACCAGGCCCCGAAAGTTGGATTGCCGTAATTATTAGTTAAGCTGTAGTTCAAGTGAGTGAAAGCTAAAATTGGACAATTTCGTGTGTTCAATGGTTAAATAAATGTCAGTGCCCGAGCTACGATTGCAAAAGCATTGAAAAGCTATCGGATGGCACAGTAGCGACGGTTGCAGAAGGATTGCGTCCGAAAAAGAAGTTTATTCCGGATATCTATTGAGTTTGAAAAATGAGATAGTCGCGGTAAGCCGCAGAATTTCCAGCTTCGTGTGTCTGATTTACAACAGCTACTCATTGAATGCGTTTTGATATCGGTTCGTCATGATATATCGGCTCTAAAGTTTAAAGTGAGGGAGTTTCATAAGGAGCTCAGGAAGAAAACGAAGCATTAGTGATTGCAACCAAAAAACGAGCAGGACCCCCCCCCCCGCCAATCTGCCGCGCATACTTTGCTGCCCTCACCAACTAATCCACACTTCTGATGTACAGTCAATTCCTCGAGCGACACCCAGCATGTACCTACAACAATATGCACACATTTTGCACAGCATTGCAAAACGATAACGATGTACTGCAACGTTGCTGAAACCTCCACAGTGGACCTACCTACTTATTTGATTGAGGCAACACATTTAAAAGTGTGGAATAACAAAACTAGTACTACTTATAACCGCGTTGATCTGGTGAAGCATGACTTGCCTGCATCCGAAGAACGTCGCGTCATAAATCGTATCGAAAGATTAACCATTTGCAACTATTTGTACAGAATAATCTAAACCGTTGCGATTTATTCAATGAATTTAATCTATCATTTCGTCATCTTGTCGCAGCAGTAAATCAATCGTGCGGCGCAAATCTGGATGTATGGAGTCAATATTAATTATACCATGCTGTCAAATATATATGAATCAAGTGAAACTGAACAGTAGACATTTCAATAAGATTTTGTGAAGACAAGGAAGTAAAAATAAACTATGCGGAAGTTACGCAACACGATTGCCAAGTGGATTCAAAGCTTCTGCGTCTAACCTAATGCGATGTTTATCGATAAAAATGAAACAATACCTATGTAAACATAGTATATAAAATATAAACAATGGTATGATGAAATATCTCTAGTACAGAAAAAAAGTAAAAGCTTGTTTTATGCCAGATTTACAGCAGGAGGAGACAGGTTCTAGGAGCAAAATAAGCGAAAATGAAAAAAAAAATTTAGATGGTAACAGTAATGAATAATTCAACCATTTATTGCCGTACGTATAGACAAACAAAAATAATATGCATAAATAATTTATCGAAAGACACAGATTACACATGTATTACTGTTATAGTAGTCTCTTGAGCATTGTGAGATAAGTTCAATTGTGAAACCGAAAAGAAGTGCGTATTCGGCATTAATCAAACTTCTCTAAATAATTAAAAATTTGTTAAATACACACAAATAACATGGAACGAAACGATTTACCCATTAAGGAGCAACTGCAAAAAAGGCAACGATAATACAAGTAATAGTTTGAAGCTACTGAAAATGGTAGAGAATAGGTTAATCATTAATCATATCTGAGGCTATACGAAGAGTGGAAACAGTGAATGGATAACTTCTTAGGAACATGCAAGCAACCATAGCTATTATCAAAAAATGAATTTTTAAAAAGATGCAAAAAAAAAACATTGGCGAATACGAGAAACGCAATACTAATAGTAAGCAGTAACAGAAAAGGAAGAAAATTGAGTCACCATAAAACAAATAATCCGGATTCAAATTGATTCAAACAAAAATAATATTACAAAAATAAAATATTTCATAACGAATAAAGATATTTCAAATAAAAGTACAGAGAACAGTATAAAAAAAAATAATAATAATAAATCAGGTTTATTCTAGGACAAATAACCCATTGGAATAAATTACGGGTCTTGTGCGTTTTTATTTTAGTTCAAAAAAAAATGGATGATTCAAAATTAAAACATGCTGGAAAAACATATCAGCAATTCAAACTTAAATATTTAACTACTAACCAGCCAAAAAAAAAAATCTAAACTAGGTTAAAATCAACTTTCAGCTAATTTCAGTTATGTTCAATTTCATATTCACCCCCTACACTACAAACTAGTTATGCTCCTCATTCATTCCTTGCAGACAATTATTCTATATTTTCAAAAAAAAATCTTTATGAATTTCACTTTATTATATTTTTTTTTATTCCGGCACACGAGGCTGGTCACTTCTGTGTGCCCGAATAAAGAAACAGCTTTCATCTTCAGCCTGACCAGCTTGAAGTGAGAGTAATATCTCAAAACTAACTTTTTTTTGTTCGCCGTGATATGTCATGCAATAAAATTTTCATTTATTTAAAATCTTTTTTTGTAAACTTTATAATAACGAACTATGATGAACTTTAAACTCTGAGAGCGAGGTGGAAGCCCGCAGTAAAATAAACAAATATTTATTTATTTATTAAAGAGCTGCTAGGTGAATGGGCTCAAAATCCCTAGCAGCCTGCCCTGCTATGCGAATAGGCTAAAAACCCATAGCAAGGCATAGAAATTAAGAAAAAATATATTCCTGGGAGCCATGTTATAAAATATAGTAGAATAGGGTAGCAGGCCTGCACCCAATCAATAAATAAAATATTAAAAATAATTGGATGGAATTTTGCCCCAGATGCCCGAACCAAAATGGTTATCGGATGCCCGGGTGAATAAGAATTGCACGGACTTTAGCGTCTCGTAGTCATAATAAATTATTTTTTTTAAAAACCCCGGATGCCTGGCACTTTAAGGATGACCAGAAGGACGTCATAAGATTGATTAGAGGTTTAAACTTTAATCCTTTACGATCATTTTCAATAACTATTGTGTAATAAACATAATCATAACTTTATAATATCATAAAAATATTACAAATTTTTAAATTATACACAGCAAATAGAAAAGCAGTCCAATTAAATACCTTAAATTAAGTAATTTCCTAACCCAAAATTTATTCACTCATTATTAGTTAACATAATATTGCTAACCTTTTCATTGGTTTACTAATCCTTATTATTCCTAATTCCTAATTATATTTCTAATTATATTTCAATTCGTTTTAATATTTTTATCTAAATTATCTTTATCCAACAAATTTATTCAACAGTACCAACTCATATATAACCATAACAATACAAAATATGACATAAAAACAATTATCATATTTTCCTTATTTTCACAAACAAAGCAATAACCAAACTAAAACATCACATGACATTAAAACAAACGTAAATAAATAACCTAACCTAAATTAAAAAACAAAACACAACAAACAGTTTTTCCATAGTCACGAAATATGTGCTAAACAATTCTGCTAAACCTAACTTTAGATAATATAAATTTATGTGTTTATGTAACATTGTTAGTAATATTGCATTCATATCTTTTTGTTCTCATCTGATTATACTTAGAGTATAGTCTGACGGAGCAACTGTATCAATGCAAATTCTACCAAATTACATAATCATTGTCTCACTAATTTAAAAAAATTTCAAAATCCAATACATATTTTTCAGTTTTAAAAAACATTTATAAAACAAATTACTTAAATCAGTCATAAACCGAACAGATTAGCAAAAGACTCATCAATAACACTGTAATATTTTCTTAGATTCATTTTTTTTAAAGATCATGTAATATTATTTTCATTTAATTATAATCCGATAACTTTCACAATACTAGCAACAACAACAAAAAGTTGCAAATAAAATACAGAATAAAAAAAAACACAAGACGAATCTCACATCTTCAAACAAAAAAAAAACCGTTATAAATATCTATAAAAATATTTTCCTTAAAAAAAAACATCTTAAAATTTAACTTTAAGACCTCCCATAACAACAATAAAAATAGATATTAAAAAAAATGAAATATAAGAATATTAAACGTTTAAGAAAATAAAAATTATTTTGTTTATTTTTCTTTCGCAAATGACTAAATTATAATAACCCATAACAAAACTTATTCAACTTATAACGAAAACAAATTACCACTAATTAAATAGAACTAATTATGTAGATTAATTATAACACCTAAAATTCAAATCATCCCTAAGTACAAAACCAATTTCAAAACCTTAGCCAACCCTACATTAATTACATAAATACATTTCATCAATTGCACATTTATTATCTTTAAAGCAAAATCTTATCCTTGCAGCAAGATCAAACACATATATTCAATCAAAAATAAAAAAAAAAACGTTACATAACTTCAAATTTCTAGACAATCTTCATCATCCACAATAGATTGGAGCGTTGGAGAAAGATCACAGACATCTCAATAAATATCTGAGATCTTTACCTAATAATCACCAATGGATTGGGACGATACGACAAAATCTTAGCTACACCACTAACTACCATACCACAACACAAAATTTGAAATAAAAAACCAACAGTGAAAAACTAGAAAAATAAAATAAAAATAAGCAATAGGCAAAAGAATATAACATTTACAAAAAAAAAAAACAAATTATAATTATAATAAAAATATCAAAAAAAAAATTACAATCAACGTTCGACAAAAATCGACATCGACATTACATTAAAAACATATATGAAAAAAAAACAAATTTACATTAAAAATATATTTTTAGGCATATTTTCGGATATGAAAAAACTTCAGAGATAAATCAATAAGAATTTCAATAGTAGGAAAATACATAAACAGGAAAGTTATTTAGTATCTGATTTTGGTATTTCTGATGTAGATTTCAAAATAAATGTAGAAGAAAGTAAATATCTTAAAGAATATTTGAACAACAAATTGAAAAAACAAAAACAAAAAAAAGCTGCATTAACATACTAAGGAAATGAGGTAATACATCTTTTACAATTTTTCTGCATAACCAATTATATGAAAATAAATTTTTAACAAATTTGAAATTCAAATTTTTCCCTAAGAGTGGTGGTGTAATGGACTTCTTCCAAGCATCATTTAGAATATAAGTAAATATAAAACAAGCGGTGCGATCATATATCGCATCAGCATAAAACGACGGTGCGATCACCCGCTGCATCAGCAGGAAAGAATATTGCTACCGACGTGTACAATAAACTGATCGCTGAGTGCGATTCATTCGAGTACCAACGTTCGTCGTGTCTTTACTGCTAGATGACTCTCCCGGGTCCGGCTAGGAAGGGTCCGGCTCATTATGTTCTCAGCCGCAGAAAGCAGTACAATAACAGTTATTGATATGTCGTGAATTAGACTAATATAAGATCATCCATTTTATTTTAGTATAACGTAACGGACACTTTCCATACGTTTTTCGAATATTGTTAATATTTGTTTGCGTTGTATACGTTAAAAATTTGAATATTTCAGCTATGGAAGGCAGTTTTTAGTTCTTTTATGACTATTGTGCAAGCAAAAAAAAAAATGCAATAATAATTTATAGAATGATCAGAGCACGCGTTAGATGCGATAAAATCTAAATTCTTTGATACATAATGTATCATGTAATGATATAAGTTTTTTTTCAAGTAAACAGAAATTACTGTATGATTAAAAATAATATCAATGATATCAATAATAATAATAATAATTTCCGATGCCCGTGGTTGAATCGCTGTAGGTTGTACGCACAGTGCATGATATTTTTTGGTCGGTATAAAACAAATGTATGCGTGCATTCATTTTTTACTAAGCTGGTGAACACGAAAATGGACTTTATTACTACTCACGAAAGACACAGATTACACATGTATTACTGTTATAGTCAGTGGTGGGCACCATTCCGCTAATTCGCTAATCGCTAATTAGCAACGCTAATATTCAGTAAGCGATTTAGGGGCCATCCACATTCCACGTGGACAGATTTTTAATGATTTTGAATAAATATAGCCATATGACAATCTACGTAATAATAAGTTAGCGATTAGCGAAAGTTTCTCTAATGTGGGTTTAGCGTTTAGCGTTAAGCGATTATCGAGCTAAATTTTCCAGTTAGCGGATTAACGATTAGCGATTATTTTTCAATTAGCGGGCCCACCACTGATTATAATAGTCTCTTGAGCATTGTGAGATAAGTTAAATTTTGAAACGAAAAGTAGCGCGTATTCAGCATTACTCAAACTTCTCTGAATTTTTGAAAAATTGTTAAACACACAAAAAAACATGGAACGTAACGGATTACCCATTAAGGAGCAACTACAAAGCAAAGGAAACGATAATTCGAGTAAAAGTTTGAAAATTGTGGAGAATACAATACAATACAATACAATACAATCAATCATGTCTAAGGCTACACGAAGAATAAAAACACAGTGAATGGATAAATACTTAGAAGCAAGCAAGCAGGCATAACCAACATTATCGTACAATAAATTATTTGGAAGATGCAAAGAAAAAACAATGGCGATAAAGAGAAATGCAATAATAACAGTAAACAGTAACAGAAAAATTACAAAAATAGTTGAACAGAAAAATTACAAAAATAGTTGTTTATAAGATACGACCGCAAAGTTAACGTAGAATTACGACAGCCTGTCATATGTTAAAAAATATTTTACAACAGCTTTGGAAATACACTCGATTAGGCTTAATCATTTTAATGGTGTGAAGCGGTTTATTTTTCTGTATATGATTTTTGCTTTAAAAATGAACGAAACCCGTTGGAAATTGACTGAGTTTAAAACATTTTAAAGTGGGCAATATTCGTGACGCTCTCGATGTTTTCGGTTTTACAATTTGTACCCCTATATATGTTGCCGTAAGACGTAATTCTACGTCGAAAGCGTACTAGTTGATGTGTTCAAGTTGACTCTGTTGAAAAAAAAATGAAAAATGAAAAGAAGTCGTATTAATTATTTCAAATATGTTTGAAATCTGTTGTATTTACCAGGCAATTGAGCTCTGCAGTAACAGTTAACGATTTCAGCCTTGTTGAGTATTTGAAAGAAAGCAGAAAGAATTTTCATTTTGCGAAGGTATCGTCGGAATCCTCGGTCAAGTACATGAATACAAAGATTGTTTGTATTTCATTAAGCTGTAAGAAGACGGAGCTTCACCGGAGGAAGGCCGGAACCCTCAATCGGCAAAGATGCCCCTTCTGCAGATTGTTTTTTTTTTGTCTTTATTAGAGAGGCTTTCAGCTTTTGGCTGGTTCGCCTCTAATCTGCAGATTGTTATGGACCATGCGTATGGTCGAGATTCTGTAAGAAGTGACTGGTTTGTAATGGTGAAAACTCAGTAAATTGACTTTTACTTACAATTTTTACAACTTAAGTACAGGAAGAACAGGATGGTATAGTGTACAATCGTACGTGCTATGAGCATGTAATATTACTTTTACTGAACAGATCCTGAAAAATAATTTTTTAATCAATAGGTGAAGTATTAACCAAACTTTGGTTAATACTTCTCCTATCGATTGGCATATCATTTCAATCAAACCAGTGAGAAAATTACTTTAAGATCAATGGGAAAAGCTGCGGCTATCCAACCACAAGATCCGATTTCCTTCGTTGATCATGCTGTTAGTTTAGGGATATTGAGTCGGGCTTTACATGGAAAAACACCTTTCGCAGTAGTGTGGTAAGATTTACGGTGCTCTAAGATACTTATACCCTTGGGCGCGTTGTTTTAATCGTGACACTAAATTACGGCTCTTCAAAGCGATGATTTATCCGTATTTCGTATCAATGGATTTTCTTCTACCTTCTGCCTCTGCCGCCTTGCTTGATAGAATACGAGTTGCGTTGAACTCATGTGTTCGTTTTGTTCACGACTTAAACAGATATTCTAGTGTTACTAATTTGCAACAAAACCTCTTAGGTTGTTCTTTTTCAAATTTTCCGAAATTTGGAGCATGTAGGATAATCCACAATCTCAATAGATCGAAAAAGCCTGAATATCTTTACAACAAATTAGTACCTTTCCAGAACACAAGAGTGAGAAAATTCATTTTACCAAGAAATCGCAATGCACGATAAGGCAAATCCTTCTTCGTGCAAGGTCTTGTGTATTGGAACGAACTCCCTCGGCACATCGCTTTAACCGACAGCACGGTAGTTTTTAAGATAAGATGTCTAGAATACTTTAAGTGTTAATTATGTATGTGATTACTTTTTAAACATTCGCTTTGTTATATTTTCTACTACTACAAGTTGACGCATTTCATATATTCGTAATTTATATACTTTGTAACGAAAAAGATTTATGTCTTATGTTACGTGTTCAATAAAGCAACACAATACAATACAACCACGAGCTCACTTTCTACTCTAAACCGTATAGAACTCCCATAGAGGCAACAATATAACATGTATCGAGCGTGGCTTGAAAGAAGAAAATGTTCCCGTTCTCGTGTCGGATATAGGGGCCGAAATTCTGCTGTGTAACCGTCTTTTTTAAGACGTTACATCCTTGTTAATGAAGTGTTGTGAATTTTCTAAAACGGACTCAGCAACGTGAGCAGATTGTGCCGAACTTTTCTGTATGAAATCGGATTTGTTTCGTATCTTTCGCCGGCTATGCACGGTATCAACGAAACGTAATAAACATCACACTGCTGCGCAATTGCAGCAGCATCAAAACACAGTTGAAGTTTGATAATAATCATGCATTATGATCTTCCAAATACATTTAATAGTCTTGAAAAAGGCCGTTTGCTGCAATTGCATTTTTCATTCAATTATCGCATAAATGCATCACGGTCAGATAGCGTGCGATAGCCGCTCTAACATAATAAATTTCTCGAACGTTGTGGAATGATATAACTGGAACAGAGGTGTGACTTAATTATTTCCAGTTATACCTATTATATATTCTACAACATTCGAAAAAAATTATTTCGTATGTCGTAATACTAATGCAATGAGCATAAAAGAGAGGTGAGGAGGAGAGTGTATTTTTGTAGTATTAGTAATGCTTCGAATGTAAACAGTCATGTTGATAATGATATTGTTACCGGTGACGTCACTATTTGAAGAGATCAGGAAACGGTACGGTTGCAGTATTAAGTTCGCAATGTTTGTTGAGTTATTACTGACTTTTTTTGTAAAGTAGGTAATGTTTGTAACAATTTTCATTATTCAACATTAGCGCTTTTCTTTCTAGCTTACCGGGTTTCTCTTATAGATACTTTTTATAGTGTGTATACTCTCTCTAGCTGGCACGATGTGGTTTTCGTTGGTACCAAAAACGGAAAAAATATTAATTGCATCGACATCTGTCGGCAAGCATGAGGATATCGTTATCAAAAAGGAAACAAAGCCAAAGAAATGACAATATCCAGGAAGAACAAGGAATCAATGATATTTTTTTGCACATATACAGGAATCAATGATAATCAGCAACGAAAAGATCGCTGACATGTTCGTTGCTACTGCGAGGAAGGGTAAACCAGAAGTCCGTAAAAAGGCGGCATAACCTTGGTAATTCGACATTGAAACCCTTTTCGTAGGCGAGACGGTGTGTTTCTCTAAATAGTAAACAATAAACTGTTACAACTATTTTAATGTTTCTCATATATCATAGGCAACTATATCAATTGAACGATAAAATGATTAATTTTACGAGAATTCTTCCTGACAATAGCACTCCTCTCGTCAATCTTATCATTAGGCGTCTGACTAGAACTTGTTATAGTTTCACTTTTTCGTTGCTTCCGAATTCGCATCCTTGATTTCTCCATTTTTTTCTCTTGCAATTGCTTCTTCAAACTTTTTCTGGAAGCTGCGGAAATTTTTGTTCTAGTTTATGGATAGTCCTTTTTTACCGTTTGGTTTGTTTTTAAATCCAGTTTGATTAGTGTCCGGACCGATATTATGAATTCAGTTAAAATAATAAGCAAGCTGGTCTCCTACATAAATTCGTAAATTCATTCATCAAGAGTGAGAAAATTCATTTTACCAAGAAATCGCAATGCACGATAAGGCAAATCCTTCTTCGTGCAAGGTCTTGTGTATTGGAACGAACTCCCTCGGCACATCGCTTTAACCGACAGCACGGTAGTTTTTAAGATAAGATGTCTAGAATACTTTAAGTGTTAATTATGTATGTGATTACTTTTTAAACATTCGCTTTGTTATATTTTCTACTACTACAAGTTGACGCATTTCATATATTCGTAATTTATATACTTTGTAACGAAAAAGATTTATGTCTTATGTTACGTGTTCAATGGTTTGTTTTTAAATCCAGTTTGATTAGTGTCCGGACCGATATTATGAATTCAGTTAAAATAATAAGCAAGCTGGTCTCCTACATAAATTCGTAAATTCATTCATCTGATTTTTGGCGGTGTAACCCATAGCGTACTCGAACCATCTGCCTCTTCAAGACTCATTTTCTTAACTCCATATATCCACGGCGATTCTTCGTCATCGGTGAACACTACCTCTACCACTACCTTAGGTAAAGGTTGGCTTTACGGAAAACGTTAGATATAGGATTGACTTCCTTCGCCAAAACAGACCGCGTATTTTGGTTAACTTTCAACTGCTTTGACAATCCTTCGCCAAGAATCATCAATCGACGTTCGAGAGCTTTAGGAGGGGTTGAATGGTTATGAATATTACTGTTAAGTCGAATCACCGCAAACTCATTCTCTGCGCAATCCTGATTAACTTTATTCATCATCAGAAATCCTTGCTCCAAACCGGGGAGTTTTCTAATCTCTATGAGTATCGTTTGTTGGAACAACTGAAAACATGCAAATTAATGTTAAAAAAGAATCGTAGCTAATAATAACAAAATGTAATCACCTTGTGTCCGGCTCGAGCTGGCAGACAATGTGTTGTAAGCACCCGAATCTCTGTGATCATAGTTTCCATTTGGTCAAGAATCTGATTTTGTTTTTCGAGTTCCACACCATAACATTTTTTCGAGAGAAAATTCTGGTTTAGTGTATAACAATTTATCCTTCGAGTTCTTTTTGCTGCCTCTGCAGATAACGTTTTGCGAATATTTACGCAGCACACAGGCATTTTCGATGAATAAACACTTGAAAAATTGAAAACTATTCTCTTTACTGGTAGATGCACTACACACTTAATTCATCTCGGCAAACTTCCCAACAGCTGATCGATCTCGGCGAACTTTTTAACAAATATCAGCA
Organism: Wyeomyia smithii; assembly: GCF_029784165.1. Lineage (NCBI taxonomy): Eukaryota > Metazoa > Arthropoda > Insecta > Diptera > Culicidae > Wyeomyia > Wyeomyia smithii. Next base: position 139,404,606 of record NC_073696.1, read on the forward strand.
ATATATTTCGACGAACATTCAGCAACTATATCGATTTACCGTGAACCAGCCAGTTATGACATCTCGTCTGCCGAAGTTCATGAAAATTCTACCGAAAACTTGTAAAACAGTTCGCTGAATTTATCAGCTGTTGAGTTCTCGGCAATAAAATCTAAGTGTGTAGACAGACTAAGAAATAAACACAAATGCTCGCGTTTGGGTGCGTGTAAGTGTTAGTAAGTTTTCTCCTCACCTCTCTTTTATTCTCATTGATACTAATGTACGAAAAATACATCTCATTCATTCTGGCTTAGAGCAATCTTTTGATAAGCTGCGCCTTTATTTCCAGTTCCTAAAGTTTGTCTCAGTTTCGTAGCACGGATGTACAAAAATGATTTTTTGTGGACATTCTGTCGAGCCGGACCGATAGAGCTCTCATAAAGGCAACAAAATAACATGTATTTTGTCGTATTGCGCGGCTTGAAAGAAGAAAATGATCCCGTCCCCTTGTCGAATGGAAACAGCTTGTTGCGTGTATGGTATTTCCGATGGAGATGAGTATGAAGGTCGAAATTCTGCTGTGATGTCAAACTATAACCGTTTTGTTTTAAAACGTGCGTAGGTGCTGCATTTCTGTTATCTGCTGCCAGCACGAGAAAAAGTATAAATTACAAGGGTCTCAGGGCCACCAACACATTCTTGAGGCAATGTTGAATTTTTTGCCTTTCTCCTAGAAAGGTATAGCAATCACTTGCAAAACCGAAAGTATAAAAGTGCTCCAAAAGGCCGAATGGCATATATCACTCGACTCAGCCCGACGAGCTGAGCATTTTCTGAATGCGTAAGTATGTGTGTGTAAATCTGTGTGTGTGCATGTGCAGAACTTTATCCGCGTTCACTTTTCTCAGAGATGGCTGGATCGATTTTCATGAAAGTAATTGCAAATGAAAGGTCTTGTTGTCCCATAAGACCCTATTGAATTTTATTCTAATCGGAATTTCAGTTTAGAGGTTATGTATCAAAATGTAAAAATCACGAAACATCATTATCTCGAAAACTACACAACCAATTTGAACAAAATTGGTTTTAAATGAACGGGCTACCTTAAATACCCTTAACTTTCAAATTTTATAAAGATTAAACTTGTGGTTCAAAAGTTATGAAAAGAAACGTGTTCTGAAGACTGCTTACTCTCACTCATGTTTCTCAGAGATGGCTGAACCGATTTTCATAAAATCAGTGTCATATGGAAGGTCTAGTTGCCCCATGAGACCCTATTGATTTGTTTTGCAATCGGACTACTACTTTGCCTGTTATGTTTAAAAATGTGAAATCCAGCTATGAAAAGGAACATATTCCAAAGACTACTTGAACTCACTAACATTTCGCAGAGATGGCTTAACCGACTTCCACAAAATTAATGTCAATTAATAAGTCTAGCTGCATCATAACACCATGTTGAATTTTACTGTAATCGAACTGTAACTTCGTCTGTAATGTACCGAAATGTGAAAATCACGAAATTTCGTTATCTCAGAAACTACACAACCGATTTTAACAATATTGATATCAGATGAACGGGCTAGTTAAGGGTTAACTGATGAATTATGATTGAACACGTGGATTAAAATTTTAGCTGCCCTATACGTTCCCATTTCATTTCATTATAATCGAACTTAAGCAGCCGTTATGTATTAAATTGTTAATGAAACAAAGAAAGTTTATTATCTCAAAGATTACATGACTTATTTGAACATAACTAGTGTCATACGAACGAGTCATCTCTCAAACTTACAAATAACAATCTTCATAACAATTTGATATGTGGCTCAAAAGTTATGGAAGGAAAAGAAATTCAAAGACTTTTGAAACTATATCTGCTTTGATCGATATATGTGGCCTCAACATAATTCAAATGTGGTATCGTACTATTTGAACGTTCAAAATTCATTGATTCCTTGCAATGTGTTCAAAATCTGCAAATTCACGACGAATCGCCCATAGGACATGATCGAAGTCGAATATTAAATCGTTAAAAATGATTGATTTTATCAAAATGACAACATCTTCGACTTTTGATTTCTGTACATCGCCTTAATTCTGAATATATTCATATTGGATGGTATTCGGTCATTTTTAGCAGATTTTCTGGCATCAATCTAACACCGGAAATACCCATATTGGGAGGTATTTAGTTATTTTGGTTGTTTTCCAAAAACTAAAAGTGGTCAACTTTAAGTTCAAAACGGTGTCCAGGGTCAATGTTTGGTTTATATGCATTATCTCGATTACGGAAATATCCATATTAAATATTATTCGGTCATTTTCGACTGTTTCCTAGAAGTTGCCATTTAGCAATTTAAAATGGTGCCTGAGGTCGATTGTTAGCTCCTTGCATCATTCTGGTTCCAGAGATACTCATATTGAATAGTATTTGTTTATTTAAGGCTGTTTTTCACAAACCGGTAGTCGCCATCTTGGATTTCAAAATGGTATTTAAGATAATTTCTGACCACTGAGCGTCATTCTGGTTGAAGAAACACCCATATAAAGTGTTATTCGATCATTTTCGGCTGTTTCCCAGGAATCGGAATTGGCGACCTAGAATCCAAAATGGGGTCTGTGGTTGATTTTAGCTGCTGTGTATTATTCTAGATCCGGAGTTACTCATGGTAGACGGGAATCGGCCATTTTTGGCTGTTTTCCGGAAACCAGAAGTTGCCATCCTACAATTCATAATAGTGTCTGAGGTCAATTTTTAGCTTCTTGTAACATTCTGTCTCCGGAGATACTCATATTGGGCGGTATTTGATCACTTTGGGCTGTTTTTCAGAAACCGAAAGTCGTCATTTTGGACTTAAAAATTGCCTGTGAAATCAATTTCTGTAATCTGGGCGTAATTCTGGTTCCAAAAACATTCATATTGAATGGTATTTGGTCATTTCCGGCTGTTTTCCAGACACCGGAAGTCACCATCTTAAAATTCAAGATTGTGCCTGTGATCAATTTTAAGCTTCTGTCCATCTTTCTGGTTCCGGAGATACTCATATTTGAGGTGAATAGTCCATTACAGGCTGTTTTCCAGAAACCAGAAGTTGCCATCTTACAATCCAAAATGTTGCATGAGGTCGACTATGGAACAAATGTGTTACCACTAAAAACATTCACTTGCAAAACATTCCATTCCATTTAGTTGGTTAGCTCTCGAGATGTGCAGAAATTTGTGTTTCTTTTGTATGGAACCCCTCCCTTTCAGAAAAAGAAGGGGTGTCGAACCATTATGGACATATTTGTTACCCCTAAAAACATTCACATGCTAAATTTGGTTCCATTTACTCGGTTAGTTCTCGCAGAAATTTGTGTTTCATTTGTATGGCACCCCTCCCTTCCAAAAGAAGGAAGGGTGTCAAAATATTATGGATATATTTTTTACCACTAAAAACATTCACCTGCCCAATTTGGTTCCATTTAGTTGATTAGTTCTAGAGATGTACAGAAATCTGTGTTTAATTTGTATGGAACCTCATGTCCATAATAGTTGGACCTCCCCCCCTTACAGAAAAAAGAGGGGCGTCCAACTTTTATGGACATATTTGTTACTCCTTAAAATATTCATATGCCAAATTCGGTTTCATTTGCTTGGTTTGTTCTTGAGTTGTGCAGAAGCTTATGTTTCATTTGTATGGTACCTCTGCCTTCAAGAAGAGGCTCAAACTATCATAGAAACCATTATCGGCACCAAAAACCCCTACATACAAATTTTCACGTCGATCGGTTCGGTAGTTTTCGAGCCTATATGGATCAGACAGACAGACCGGACTGCATTTTTATATGTATAGATTACAACATCAATATTTTAGATCCTAAAGAGTGAATATACATTTATTGGATTGAAGCGTTCATGTAAATCTATTTAAACAAATACAAGTTTAAATGAGAAAGGCTTGGTCTGACCGCTATGTGGAATAATTTAGGTTTTCGGCTTGCAAATGCTTAAATTTGCGGTTTTCCGTCTGTTACACATGATGAAAAATCTTAACTACTTCAATCACATAATTTTAGAGCACCAAAACTGCCGGTATCCGGATAACTGTCCCATAATGAAAAACAACATGTTGCGAAATAGGCGACTTAATATTATCCGTGAATTTTCTGATTTCCAGCTATTTTAAGCAATTACATCCAAAACCAATGACCAGAACAGATTCATGGCACCACAAGTTCAACGTTTAGAACAAAAAACAATGGGTGGAATTGATTTTACGTTACGTACCTTGAAAAAAAAAAACAATATGGGACAAAACATACGAGTACATTTCAAACGTACTTTGCATATTTTGTCCCATCACATATAAATTCAACCAGCAACCGGCAGTATCACTGACAACGTAGATTGTACTACAGAAAAACAACATTAGTATATTTAATTGAATGACAGCCCTGGTTGATCCCTAATCAGCGTCCAGTTTAAGCGCCACTCCGTTAGGAGACTGCACGCCACGCTATGTTTGCCCAGTGAGATTCCCCCAAGGGTCAGTCAAAATTGCCATGAAGAAAAGAGTTAGGATCGGACCAGATAGGCTAGTAAATTTAAGGCTCCGAAAGCGGGTAGAAAACCCTTTTATCAGCCAGCATAAATCTTCAATACCAAAGTGAACTTAATAAAAGCTTACGGTAAGGAAGCACCTATACTAGTGTTCGACATCGGACCGGGTTGGGTCCGGTAAAAGTCCGGTCCGGTCCGGTCCGGTCCGAAGTCCGATCGGACCGGAACCTTCAAAGTCCGATTTTTTTCCGGACCGGACCGGAACGAAGCCATCCGGACTTCGGAACGGACCGGGTAATGCTTTCCGGACCCCGGACATTTTCGGTGAAAAAAAAATTATTTAATTTAGGTCATAGAACGCAGCAAGTTTTTCATCCTTTTTGATTTTCTTCGCTGCTTTTATTAAAAGTCAACCCATATGGCCTTGCTCGCCTTTTTAACCTGTAATATATGCTTTAATTGATCACATGGTTCTTATAAAATTAGAAAGACATTGATTGTTATATTTATTTTGCTATTTCTATTTTGCTCCTGCTATCACTTCGAAACTAGTGAACAACTGATAGACTCGCACAACTTGTTCTGAGTTTGTGCTTATTTAAGGTGGTCAGCGAACCGGGAAAACCTTGAAAAACGGGAAAAAGCCGGGAATTCGGAACTGAACCGGGAAAACCGGGAAATTCATCATGTCTATTTTTAACATTATTTTTCATTTACACATGCTTAGTATTTGTTGTATTAGTTTAACGCACTATACATTTTCTGCCATCTCACAAACACTGGAAGGCTCAAGGAACCATTTAGTTGGTCTCGGGGTAAGGTGCTGGAGTAACAAGCCAGTCGTCATACGTTAGAATCTCGGCTAAGAGAGACGACCGTTAGAGTCAATAGGATCCTAGCGCTAGACCCGCAATTGTTCTGTACACTAACAGTTGGCTGCGATTGTTTTTCTCTAATTTGTCTCCCTTCTCATTCGCACTGATTAGGGCTTCAACAGTAAGTGGCGGCGATCAAACATCAAAACAACCACCATTTTACAGGATCAACGTCTAATGTCATTTATGTCTGATTTTGTTTCAAAGTTATGTACCGAATTCTTCACAGTTGATGTAAAAATATTCTTTAAAAAGAAACAAGATTTGAATCTTGGGTTACAAATCGCCAACAAAAACCTACAAAGCCCAGGGAAGGTAAAAGCTTCAAATTACTGAAAAATATTTTGAAGGCCAGAGAAGACAAGAATGATTCCAATAAAATTTTATATGTTAACTTGAAATAGGCGAAAACTAAACTATAATAAAAAAATATTTTAAAACTGAAACAAATAATGCCTCCACCAACCACGCTGGATCTGGGTTCGAATCCCAACGCCATAGGTGTCGATGGTTGTGTGGTGACGTTATCCACTCACAATCAACCAAAACTGATCTAGATTCAATCCTCCGGAGATTTTCTGATGCGAAAAATCTCTGGGTTCTTCTATCGCATGGGAAAGTGGGCACCGGTCCGTTTATCAACGGATCGTTAGTTAAGATTCTAGTTGAAGTCGCTTCCCCGGGTGTCGGTGATTGACATAATAGTGGCAGAAATAGACCATCAGAAAATAAGCAAAAATAAAAAATCGTAACCTAACCCATTCCCGGCGTATGATGCCATATGGCATTACCTGACATTCAAACTTTGATTTGAGTTTAACAATTATACTTGAAAATTTACACGAGGAAATTATTTAGCATCGTTAAAGAATAGATTGATGCTTAATATGCAATACAGTTTATGTTAATTATGCATATAGTTGATTAGTAATAAGAGTTTAAAGTTCATTGTTTACAGTTTATGTTAATTATGCATATATTTGATTAGTAATAAGAGTTCAAAGTTCATTGTTTGAGGTAAAAACTGATTTTTCTCCACCGGTAATCGGTTAAGCCTAAATCCGCTTGAGAAAATGTCTTGAGGCCAGAAATTTCAGAAATTGATTTTAAAGAATTTGCGTTTCAAAAACCAGATGCAACGAAAATAATTTAAAATTCAATTCAAAATTATTAAATAGTATTCTAGAGGCTTAAAATGCAGAGCCTGTTTTTGTTTTTTTCTCAAATTGCTTGCATACTCCTCTAAAATCAGAATGACATATTTTTCAAATAAAAAAGGCAAAACTATAAGAGCCATTGCGGAAATCATTCGCTTAAAAAAACCTGGAACAATACCACGTAAGGATAACAATGGTATCAAGTTAGTCCATTCTATATTGTCAAGGCAATAACTGAGCCTCAAGAGATCCTTAAGACAACGGAAAAAATATTTTGAACGACAGAAATACACACAGTTGTTCATAATTCAGCTCACAATTGCCAGGAAACGTTTACAGAGACTAGAAAAAGATTAAAGATATGTTCAAATGTTTCTAAAGTTCTCGATAAAAGTCAGCAATCAGATTTTAATCTAAAGCCAGAAATGCACCCTTAATATGAAAAGAATTCGATGACATTATCAAAGTAATAAATTCAATTTTTTTAAATAGATATTTGTTGAAAATTCTGAAATCTAGTACGCGGAATCAGAAAACACAAACCAATTTTCTTATTTAGCTCAAAAAGGCAAAAATTGTTTCTAAGTAGCAATAAAATTAAATTGATTTAAATTTAGAATTTCAAATAGATTTTTGTTGAAAATTCTGAAATTTAGAACACGGATTCAGAAAAAACAAAACAATCTTCTTATTTAGCTCAAAAAGGCAAATATTGTTTCTAAATAGCAATAAAAGCCTGAAAAAAACTAATTATATCAATTTAAAATCAATTTCAAAACTGAAGTGTATGAACACTAGGAAATGGGTAATAATTAGGTTAAAAATGCAAAAAAATATTCTTTATATTGATATTTATTCTTTAACAAATTTAAAATTGCCAGAAACGGCTATAATTGCAGATTCAGGCAAGGTGAAAAACTAGCTCGATTCGGGGTCAAAAAAATATGTTCTAATTATTTGAAAAACTCTGAAAAACAACTAGAATGTTTCCTCTCATCAACTAAAAATGACTATGAACAAGTTATCAGGAAACAAGAAAAAAATAATAAAAAAATTTCAAAGTCAATTCAATAAAAAAATTTAAAGTCAATTCAATTTAAAATTAGGTTTTAAAAGAGTAAATGAACTCAGAACTGGGAATTCAACTGAAAAAATTGCTAAATTTTAGTCTGACGAGAAATCAGAAGAAGAAACTCTAGAAAAGATTCCAAATTGAATTTTAAAAAAATCCACAAACATATTTGAAATTCAATTTAGAATTAGTGGAAAAAGAATTTTTATATTTTATTTTTAAATAAGCACTTTGAATAAGGCCAACATCCGTAACAAAGCTTAAAAACAATTAATGAAATTTCACAAGGCTTGAAATGATAGAAAATGATTTCAAAGATTTGTCGTTTCCGAAGCTCAACAGCAGCCAAAATAACTCTGAATTAAATTCCAAATTTGTAAAAATATATACTTGAGGTTTGAAAAAGCAGAAACCTGTTCTACAAAACGCAGAAAATCTCAACCAGAGAGTGCAGAAAGTTAAAAATAATGCTTTAGTTAAACAGTTTAATTAAACCAGTAATTATTTACGTAAGTCTAAAATGACAGAAAATTGTTCCAAAAAACGGTTCAAAATAAATTAAAAAGTTATGTGAAAATATTCTGAAACATGAAGCACAAATCGATTCTAAATTATATCCTGATTTTAGCTGAGTGAAATAATGAAAATCTCAGCCATGAAAAGTCGAAAAATCAACAGCAAATACATGTGGGCCGAAGAAGTTAACACTTTTTCAAGTTTTGAAATGAAATAATGATATTAAAAACAAGACTCTCTCACAAAATTATTTTGTCAATAAATAAACGTGGTTGAACTTATATATTTATGCGTTTTAAAACCGGGAAAAACATCAATTTCTAACCGGGAAAAAATCCGGGAATTTGAAATTGGAAATCTCCTGGCCACCCTGTTTATTGAATGCCATCGGTTAAATTGGTGGAAAGTGAGTTACAATATACATAATTTTTGTTTCATTTATGGTGTTGTTTATTTTCTTTTCATCATTCAGGACAATTCTGAAAGATTTCCGAACCTGTCGTTAATGGCAAGAGACGTCCTGTGTGTTTCTGCATCGAGTGTTCCACTCTAAAACAAATTTTCTTCGGGACGGGTCCTCGTCACATCACGCATAAACAGACTAAGTAGGAAAAGAATCCGGCAGCTACTTTTACTAAAATATTGGCTTAAATAAATGTTCGAAAACTAGGAAAATTGTAGAACCAGCCTTTCTTGTTACTACACTTCAAATTTGAGTTAGAAAAAAACTATAATAAAAAAATAGAAAAACAAATTGCAAAACTTAGTTTGTATTGTATTGATTTAGTCAAACATTTTTCAACATGCATAAAAGTCTTTATAATAATTTTTTCACTAAAATAACGCTCTCGAAAAAACTGGCATCTTTTGTTCCCGGACTTCGGACCGGACTCCGGACCGGAACCGGAACGAAGCCAATCGGACCGGACCCAAATCGGACCGGAACGAGCTAGTTCCGATTTTTTACCGGACCGGAACGCGGACCCAACGTTTTCGTTCCGATGTCGAACACTAACCTATACCTTCATGTTCTCATCACAGGTAAAATCGCTATTTGCCGCTAGACGGCGCAAACATCTCGAACAATGAGCTTTGCTCGACATTAAAATCCCGCCACGCGGTAGACACAACGAACCAAACTAAACGAATACGATCTGTTTTTTTTTAAAGATGGGTAAAAAAATGTTAATTTGTGAACAAACTCTTAGAATTTTGATATTTGGTCTTAAAACGAAATGGCGTCGAAAAAACATTAAAAATAACCGGTTTAAAACACACACAAAAATTATATATAGAAGTCAAGGCAGAAAAAAAAAGTCAATTCCTGTTGCACTGTGTCATTTAAGCACCCGTCCAAGTGCAGAAAGTTGTAAACTGATCTGATTGTTCGCACTATTGTACTATTGAAAATTGTCAAGCCTTGTCGAAACGCAAATGTCGACCTTTGATTGGTCGCTCAATGCTTCTTTCTCTAACAAGGTCGACAGAATATACCTAGTTTACTAGGAATGCGCGCTTTGTATTTTATGTATAATTCATTCCATGGTTGTACCGATACCACACGGACGTTGGTTGCTGATCGTGACGAAGAAATAAAGGCTGGGTTTAAATTTCTGGCTGATCCGCTGGGGACGATGATACTTAAGCACCTGTCTATCTGGCGGCTGTTATGGAGTTTTCGGTAGCTGCAGAATTATTGGAAATAGCAGGCAATTCTACTAGGGAAAACGGGAAAACTAGAATCATCGGCGAATGGTTATCCGAAATGATGATAATTGAGCAAACTTGCCAGTGTTGTTACTGTTGTGAAATATAATAGCACCTTTTCTGCCGGTACCCGCATAACTGTCCCATATTGATTTTTGTCACTTTTGAGTTATCATCGGGGATCGTGTTATCATATTTTCCGAAAAAAAAAACTGTTATTGATTCTTTTGTATAGAAAAACATGGAAAAAAATACCAAGTTGTGTTTGTCCCATATTGAAAGTATCCGCATTACAGTCCCACTGCATAGTGGTACAAACTGCGAACACATAATTTTGCACCAGGTTAGTGAATATCGGATAATTTTAGGCATACAGAAGTATGTCATTCAATTAAATATACTAATGTTGATTTTCTGTAGTACAATCTACGTTGTTAGTGATACTGCCGGTTGCTGGTTGAATTTATATGTGATGGGACAAAATATGCGAGTACGTTTGAAATGTTCTCGCATGTTTTGTCCCATATTGTTTTTTTTTTCAAGGTACGTAACGTAAAACCAATTCCATCCATTGTTTTTTGTTCTAAACGTTGAACTTGTGGTGTCATGAATCTGTTCTGGTCATTGGTTTTGGATGTAATTGCTTAAAATATCTGGAAATCAGAAAATTCACGGATAATATTAAGTCGCCTATTTCTCAACATGTTGTTTTTCATTATGGGACAGTTATCCGGATACCGGCAGTTTTGGTGCTCTAAAATTATGTGATTGAAGTAGTTGAGATTTTTCATCATGTGTAACAGACGGAAAACCGCAAATTTAAGCATTTGCAAGCCAAAAACCTAAAATAATCCACCTAGCGGTCAGACCTAGCCTTTCTCATTCAAGCTTTTATTAATTTGTATAGATTTACATGAACGCTTCAATAAATGTATATTCAGTCTTTAGGTTCGAAAATATTGATGTTGTAATCTATACATATAAAAATGCAGTCCAGTCTGTCTGTCTGATCCATATAGGCTCGAAAACTACCGAACCGATCGACGTCAAAATTTGTATGTAGGGGTTTTTGGTGCCGATAATGGTTCCTATGATAGTTTGAGACCCCTCCCTCTTCTGGAAGGGAGGGGTCCCATACAAATGAAACATACATTTCTACACAACTCAAGAACAAACCAAGCAAATGAAACCGAATTCGGCATGTGGATGTTTTAAAGGGTAACAAATATGTCCATAATAGTTGGACGCCCCTCCTTTTTCTGGAAGTGAAGTGAAATGAAACACAAATTTCTGCACATCTCGAGAGCTAACCAACAAAATGAAACCATATTTGGCATGTGAACGTTTTTGGTAGAAACAAATTTGTTCCACAATCGACCTCAGGCAACATTTTGGATTGTAAGATGGCAACTTCCGGTTTCTGGAAAACAGCCAAAAATGACCGAATTCCACCCAATATAATAATATTCGAATCTAGAATGATACACAGGGTCTAAAATCAATCGAAATCGTCTTCAAATGCCATTATAAAATCCAAAATGGCGACTTCCGGTTTCGAAAAAACAGCGGCAAACGACCAAATAGCACTCAATATAAGTATTTCCGGAACCGTGATGATGCACTGGAGCCCAAAATCGACTTCAGACAACATTTTGAATTGTAAGATGACAATTTCCGGTTCGTGGAAAACGGCCTGAAATGGACGATTTCCATTAAATCTAAGTATCTACGAAACCATAAAGATGGACAAAAGAATATTAATATTACTTCCGGTGTTTGGCAAACAGCCGGAAGTGACCAACTACCATTGAATATGAATATTTCCGGAACCAGAATTACGTACAGATGACAGAAATTGATTTCACAGGCAATTTTAAAGTCCAAAATGACGACTTTTGGTTCCTGAAAAACAGCCCAAAGTGACCAAATACCACCCAATATGAGTATCTCCGGAGACAGAATGTTACAAGAAGCTAAAAATTATGAATTATGAATTGTAGTATGGCAACTTCTGGTTTCTGGACACAGCCAAAGATGGCCGATTCCCGTCTAACATGAGTATCTCCGGAACTAGAATGATACACAGCAGCTGAAATCAACCACAGACCCCATTTTGGATTCTAGGTTGGCGACTTCCGATTCCTGGGAATCAGCCGAAAATGATCGAATAACACCCTATATGGGTATTTCTTTATCCAGAATGACGCTCAGAGGCCAGAAATCATCTTAAATACCATTTTGAAATCCAAGATGGCGACTTCCGGTTTGTGAAAAACAGCCTAAAATAACCAAATACCATCCAAGACGAGTATCTCTGGAACCAGTATGATGCAATGAGCTAACACTTGACCTCAGGTACCATTTTAAATTGCTAAATGGCAACTTCTAGGAAACAGTCGAAAATGACCGAATAATATTTAATATGGATATTTCCGTAATCGAGATAATGCATAGAAACCAAATATTGACCCTGGACACCGTTTTGAATTTAAAGACGACCACTAGTTGCTGGAAAAAAACCAAAATAACTAAATACCTCCCAATATGGGTATTTCCGGTGTTAGATTGATGCCAGAAAATCTGCTGAAAATGACCGAATGCCACCCAATATGAATATATTCAGAATTAAGGCAATGTACAGAAATCAAAAGTCGAGGATGTTGTCATTTAGATAAAATCAATCATTTTAAACGATTTGTTATTTGATTTTTTTCATATCCTATGGGCGATTCGTCGTGCATTTGCAGATTTAAAACATATCGCAAGGAATCAATGAATTTGGAACGTTCAAATAGTACGATACCACATTTAAATTATGTTGAGGCCACATATATCGATCAAAGCAGGTGTAGTTTTCAATAGTCTTTGAATTTCTTTTCCTTTCATAACTTTTGAGCCACATATCAAATTGTTATGAAGTTTGGTATTTGTAAGTTTGAGAGATGACTCGTTCGTATGACACTAGTTATGTTCAAATAAGTCATGTAATCTTTGAGATAATAGACTTTCGTTGTTTCATTTACAATTTAATACATAACGGTTGCTTGAGTTCGATTATAGTCAAATGAAATGGGAACGTATAGGGCAGCCAAACTTTGAAACCACGTGTTCAATCATAATTCATCAGTCAACCTTTAACTAACCCCCTCATCTGATAATAATATTGATCAAATCGGTTGTGTAGTTTCTAAGATAATGAAGTTTCGTGATTTTCACTTTTCGGTACATTACAGACGAAGTTACAATTCGATTACATAAAATTCAATAGGGTGTTATGAGGCAGCTAGACTTATTATTTGACACTAATTTTGTGGAAATCGGGTCAGCCATCTCTGAGAAAAGTGAGTGAGTTTATGTAGCCATCGGAATATGTACATTTTCATAGCTGGTTTTCACATTTTTAAACATAACAGGCAAAGTAATAGTCCGATTGCAAAACAAATCAATAGGGTCACATGGGGCAACTAGACCTTCCATTAGACACTGATTTTATGGAAATCGATCCAGCCATCTCTTAGAAACATGATTGAGATTAAACAGTCTTCAGAACACGTTTCTTTTTATAACTTTTGAACCACAAGTTCAATCTTTATAAAATTCGAAAGTTAAGGGTATTTAAGGTAGCCCGTTCATTTGAAATCAGTTTTGTTCAAATCGGTTGTAAAGTTTTGAGATAATGATGTTTAATAGTTTTTATATTTTGATACATAACCTCTAAACTGAAATTCCGATTAGAATAAAATTCAATAGGGTCTTATGGGACAACAAGACCTTTCATTTGCAATTACTTTCATGAAAATAGGTCCAGCAATCTCTGAGAAAAGTGATTGAGAGTAAAAATCTGCACATACACACACACACACATACAGGAAATGCTCAGCTCGTCGAGCTGAGTCTAGTGATATATGCTATTCGGCCCTTTGGAACACTTTTATACTTTCGGTTTTGCAAGTGATTGCTATACCTTTCTAGGGGAAAGGCAAAACGTTTTGAATTTTACCTTCTAGTCATATTGACTTGCACTTTTTTCCAGTTCCAACGTTTACATTGAGAAATTGAAATTTACTTGCTGCAGCAAACTTTAAAGTGGATTTTGTCCTTCGGGCAAAATGGTTATCCGTTTGTTTGTTCGTTTGTTTTATCCCAATAACAATACCTATTATCGGGAGACAATCAAACGCCGTCCAAGGTAAGGCACATTCCGAAGGTAAGAATGCCAACGGCACAAATAAACACGAAGAAGCGTAAATAAAGGGCACTGATTGGCATCCGAAACAACTTGGCCGACAGTTGAAGTGACGAGGCGTAAAGCAGGACGGTATTCAAATCTTCCGACGAGGTATTCCGGTGCACGAACGGACGAGTGCTGATCAGATGGCCGCAGGTTTGCGTCTGGCGGCAGGAAATGGCGAGTGATGCTGCTTGATAAAACGGCGTCAACGAGATGATGATCCATATTAACAGGTTTGCGGCGGGGAAGCTGAACATTTTCACCGGACAGGTATTTATATCCCGGAAGAGATGTACAATGCTGGAGAATGTGTAACTCAAATTCAGCAACGTTAGACAGCACACAGGAATCGATATTTTCCTGTTAAGGTGATACAACAACTTGCGAAACTCGCAAATTTCCCTTTCTATTAAATACTGCAAATGTTTACTATCGGCGAAGCGGTAAATGTAAACTGCAACTACATAGCCACTGAGATGCAGCATTGCCGGGATAATATGACTGAAAATCCCTTCTCCGCCAATTGCCAGTTCTGCTCGCATAATGGTGCCTATGCTCGGCTTGATTGTGGTGGCATCGGGCACCGCTGCTGATGTAGTCCAGCTGCCATTGGACTGCGGATCGACGGCAGGAAATTCCGGCTCTAGGAAACCACGGTCACGCTCTTCTTTTCCAGTATTTTAATATGATTGATGTCGGTTCCACTTCAGTAATTTCATCAATGATTACGTTATCGCCGCAGGATTCGATTTCCTCATTCGCCGGGACAGTATGCAGTAAATTAGTAGCACTCGACAATGGTCGGCCCATATTGGAGCAGCATGCTCTTTCAGGTTTTGATTCATCTTAGGAATTAGTTTGGCTGCAATACTTTTAGTCGACCGGTTTCGGGCTGCTACCGCCCATCTTCGGGACTTCGTCCAGACTAGTTGTTTTTCCATCTCCGTACGCTGTGGGCGTTCGGAGAGAGAAGGGATTTACTACACTCTCAGTTTCGTCAGTTCGAATAAGCAGGATGTAACAGGGGAGTCGTCTTCATTCATTAATCGTTCCTCTGAATTGCTAATGAAGTACGACTCCCATGCATTCAATTGAGAAGCTTTTCTAACGTTTTTATTAGGTTCGCTCCTTTCCAATCGATCACGTGGTCGCAACTCGTTGCATGGGCAGCTACACTAGTTTTTTCGTTCTCAACGGCAGCTATGTGTTCTTTCAAGCGCACTTTAACTTTACGGCGAGTTTGTCCAATATACACTAAAGGGCAATTTTGGCAAGGGATCCTATAAACGCCTGAATTCTCATCTGGAGGAACCTTGTCCTTCAAATTGCACAGTAAATCACGTAATGTGTTGTCACTTTTATGTACAACCTTAAGTCCTTGCCGTTTCAGTGTTGCTTTGATCGGGTTGGTAACTTTGGGGTAGAACGGCAGGCTGACTCTCTTCATTTCTTCTCGTTCCGGTTGCAGCGTTGTTGACATTTTTCTATGTCGTTTGCGTCGGTGTTTTTGGAGAATTTTATTCACGAATCCTTCTTCGTAGCCATTTACTTCGGACGCTTTGTGAATACGCTCTTTTTCTTCGGCAAACTCTGCGTCTTCCGTCGGTATATTATAGAGGCGATGTGCCATTGAATGGAAGGCCGCTTGCTTTTGACCACCAAAGTGGTTCGAATCCGATGTTATATAGCGATCGGTTGATGTCGGTTTACGGTAGATACCGAATTTCAATGTTCTATCCTCCTTTCTGGTTATTAATAGGTCTTGAAACGGTAGCTTCCCATTCTCCTCTAGCTCTACTGTAAATTTTATAGAGCTGTGCTGAGAGTTGAGCATTTCCAAACTTTGGTCCAGGTAGCGTTCTTTTACCGTAGCGAAAATATCGTCTACGTAGCGCTTCCATACACGTGGGAAATATTTTTCTTCCTGAGCGCCGTCTTCAAAATCGCTCATGAAGAGGTTTGCTAGCAACGGCGACAGTTTACTTCCCATACTTAAACCAAAGGTCTGTTTCCAGTATTTCCCCCTGAAGTTAAAGAAATTCTGGTTCATGCATATTTCTGCTACTAGAAGGTAAGCTTCAACGTGGTGGTGTGGCGCACGACTACGTTCCAAGTGTTGGCGTAAACTTCTTAATGCGTCTGGACCTGGTACGCTTGGAAAAAGTGCTGCTACATCAAACGATACCAGGCTTTCCCCACGTCTCAACTCAAACCCTTCTAGTTGGTCGACTAACTCCACAGAATTTTACAGGCTTTTGCCATGCTTTATTGGGTATTTTTTCATTTCGTCCACCAGCCAAGCTGCCATCTATTTGGTTGGTGTACGAATGTTGGATGATATAGGTCGCATTCCTACTGGGTCTTTGTGGATCTTCGGTAAGCAGTAAAGCGAGGCCACCGTCGGGTTGGAAACATGAAATTTTCTCTCCAGTTTATCCTCCCTAATCAGACGTGCAACATTCTGTCACGCAAAAGTAGCCTCTTCGATCATGGTATTGAGAGGATCCCTCGGTTTACCGTTTCTGAATTTATATTCCTCGTACGAGCCTGCCGCGATCATATCACGGACGCGCGAATCATGATCATTTTTGTCCATGATAACTACTGCATTCCCTTTATCCGCACGAGAATAAACCACATTACGTGCTTTCAGCTGGCGGATCGCACACCACACATCAAAGTTGGTGCGTTCTGTGTTATTCTGTTTTCTTGCCGTCCGTGTTCTGCATTGCCTGACGTTATGCCGAATCGCTGATTTATATATTGGTTGGTCGTATTGGATGGCACTTTCGATATTATTGACAATATTAGCGAGAGGGGCGTACTGGGGGGAAATAGCAAAATTCAAACCATTGTTGAGGAGATCTAGCTCAGCTTGTGTAAACTGCGCGGATGAGAGATTAAACACAAAATTGTCGATCGTTTCCGGTGAGCATCTCATCTTTTTTAGAGTTTGTGTATTTTCAAGGTAGCGTATTTTCTGACGATGTCGCTGTTTCGTTGTGTGCACACGCTTGTCTAGGTTGTAGTGGATACCATCCAAAATCTTCCGCCAATAGTCTTTTCGCTCTTCCACACACCTATCGGGAACGGGGTCTTCCAGCTTGCATCGTCAGATACCTGATTACTCCTCACGTTTCAGTATTTCAACTCAGCTTAATCACACGGAAATGGACATTAGAATCTACTACCAAAACGTCCGCAGTCTGAGAACGAAAACTACCGATCTGCTTTTAGCGGTGACAGAGTGCGATTACGATGTCATAATAATGACTGAGACTGGATTAGATGACTGCATCACTACGCAACAGTTATTCGGCTCGAGCTTCCATGTATTTCGTTGCGATCGTAGCCCGCTCAACAGCTGTAAATCCCGATTTGGCGGTGTATTGATCGCTGTTGCGCAGCAACACGTTTGTCGTGTCATAGAAACCGTACATGGACGCAATTTAGAACAAGTGAGTGTTTGTTCCACAGTCAAAGGTAGGAAGTTATTCATAAACGTGATTTACATTCCTCCGGATAAAAGTCAAGACGTTAGTCTGATCAATGAACATGTTGCTTCTATGAATGAGCTGTGTGAGAAATGTTTGCCCAGTGATATCATTCTCCTTTGTGGCGATTATAATCAGCCACGCATGCGGTGGTTGTGTTCGAGCGACAACGTCATCAAATGTGATTGTTCTCAACTACCTCCGTCCAGTAGCACTTTGTTGGATGGCATGGATTATTTGTGCTTGAGCCAAAGAAATCTGGTGCAAAACTCGCTTGATCGTATTCTCGATTTAGTGTTTTGTTTGCCTAGCTGTGAGATCGAAGTAATTATTTGCCCGTTTCCGTTGCTACCCGTCGACTCCCATCACCCTCCTCTCGAATTTATTTTGCCAGCGTATGCGGGATATGCCGATCCAGTCGAAAAAACAAAGGAGCGTCACTTGAACTTTCGAAGAATGGACTTTATGGCACTCTCGCTGTACTTGAATACCGTTAACTGGGACACGGTATTTGACAATAATAATGATGTTGACTTTATGGCAGAAAAATTCTGTTACATTTTGAACGACTGGATTGTTTGTAACGTTCCAAGAACACGACCGCCAGTGTCACCTTCATGGAGTAATTCTCTTTTACGATCATTGAAACGTGTGCGAAATGCACTCCAGCGTAAACTTCGCCGCCAACGAACGCCTGACAACAAAAGAGATTTTCAGTCAGCCAGTAACGCGTACCGTTCATTGAATGCCACTTTATATAAATCTTACGTATTGCGTGTGCAGATAAAATTAAGTGCAAATCCTAGTGGTTTTTGGCGGTTTATTATTTCGAAGCGGAAAAGTGCTGCTATTCCAAAAAATGTATATTTTGAGAATCAGGTCTCAGCGTCTGCTTTAGAATCAAGTCAGTTATTCGCAAAACATTTTGCATCTGTTTTTGAAGCAAATTGCGCTTCTGAACTGGAGATCGTTGAAGCCATTCGTAACGTTCCTAGCGACCTCATTGATCTGGGAGTGTTTGCCGTGACTTCAGATATGATTTTGTCAGCAACAAAAAAGTTGAAGCGATCGTATGTACCTGGTCCCGATGGTCTACCTGCAATTTTAATATGCCGATGTATTGGTAATCTAGTGAAACCATTAGGTTCTATTTTCAACCGCTCACTGGAACAAGCAAAATTCCCTCGTATTCGGAAGAAATCATTTATGACACCCGTGTTCAAAAAAGGAGATCGATATGACGCGACTAATTATCGTGGAATCACAAGTCTTTCGGCAGTCTCTAAATTATTTGAGATATAATGAGCAGGGTAATTCTTATTGCGACAAAATGCTACATATCTGTCGACCAACATGGCTTCATGCCAGGTCGATCAGTAACAACAAATTTGCTGAATTTCACGTCAGACTGCATCATAGCTCTGGAAAAGAAAGGGCAAGTTGACGTAATCTATACGGACTTAAAGGCGGCGTTTGATAAAATCGACCATAAAATACTTCTGCACAAGCTGACTCGCCTTGGTGTTTCTTCGCAACTAACGTCTTGGTTGGAATCCTATTTAACGGAGCGGGAACTTCGTGTCATCATTGACGGTTTTGTTTCAAGACCATTTTTAAACAAATCGGGAGTGCCTCAAGGTAGCAACCTCGGCCCGCTACTGTTTATTTTATTTTTTAACGACGCAGCCTTTGTTCTGAAAAAAGGTTTTAAGATGCTATATGCTGACGACTTAAAAATCTATATTGAAGTGCGGACTGAAGAGGATTGTCGGCTTCTACAAGACTCGCTAACCATGTTTGCTGATTGGTGCCGCAGGAATAAACTAACAATTAGCATCAATAAATGTCAGGTCATATCGTTTCACCGCACATCACAGTCGATATTGTTTGATTATAGCATTGAAGGGAAAATCATCCCCAGAGTCACCGAAGTGTCCGATTTGGGAGTTGAACTGGACTCTAAAATGAGTTTTGACTCACACCGAACAGCGATCATTTCCAAAGCAACGCGGCAGTTAGGTTTCCTGTCTAAGATTGCCAAGGACTTCTCGGACCCACACTGCTGGAAGTCATTGTATTGTGCTCTCGTCCGCCCAATTTTAGAGAATGCGTCAATCGTGTGGCAACCGCATCAACTTTCGTGGAGCCTTAGAATCGAACGTATCCAGAAGCGGTTCATTCGTCTTGCACTGCGAAATCTGCCTTGGAGGAATCCCGATAGTTTGCCACCCTATCCTGACAGATGCCGACTACTGGTTCTCGATACACTGGAACAACGAAGGAAACTGCAACAAATTTTGTTCGTGGCGAAAATTTTGTACGGTGCAATTGATGCCCCCAAACTACTTGAAAAGATGAACTTTCGCGTACCTTATAGGACTCTTCGGAATACATCGTTATTACAGCCAACCTTTCACCGGACTTTGTTTGGTCAAAACGAGCCGATTCTGGCATGCATTCGAGCGTTTACGGCTGTGGAAGAGCAGTTTGATTTTAATGAGACAATTGGACGATTCGTAAATAGGATTAGATCTGTGATACATTAGACTAATTTTATTCATTAAGACTTTATTTGTCAGATGGATTATACAAAATACAAATACAAATACAAATACAAATACACCTATGTACAATACACTCAGCTGAGGTATGATACGTACTTTTTTGGAGTAGCTTCTTATGGAGCGTGTATAACTGCTCTTCCACTTCTGTTTATATGTGCCGTTGGCATTCTTACCTTCGGAATGTGCCTTACCTTGGACGGCGTTTGATTGTCTCTCGATAATAGGTATTGGTATTGGGACAAAACAAACGAACGGATAACCATTTTGCCCGAAGCACAAAATCCACTTTAAAGTTTGCTGCAGCAAGTAAATTTCGAATTCCCAATGTAAACGTTGGAATTGGAAAACAGTGCAAATAAATATGAATAAAAGGTAAACTTTAAAACGTGTTGTAAGAACAATAAGTGTTGTTTGTCTGGTCTCGCGTCGCGTCGCGTAATGTAAGGCCTTGTTCTATGAAACAATTTTGCTAAAGACATTGAGTACATAAAATCAATTTTTTACAGTCAAATCTGGTACGATCACGATAAGTATTTCGTCGTTTTTATATCACTATTTTGTACTTTACGACCAGCAAAAGAGCATACTCAAAAACGTACCGTACGATGATTTTGAAATTTTGACCAAAGATTCTGGACGTCATAATGAATCGAATGGTATACTCAGATTCTCTGGTACATTTTTTTTATAATAAGGGTCTGTGGGAGCACCGTGTACCAAAGATTTTTTGCCTTTCTCCTAGAAAGGTATACCAATCACTTGCAAAACCGAAGATATAAAAGTGCTCCAAAGGGCTGAATGGCATATATCACTCGACTCAGCTCGACGAGCTGAGCATTTTCTGTATGTGTGTGTGTGTGTGTATGTGTGTGTGTGTGTATGTGCAGATTTTTATTCTCACTCACTTTTCTCAGAGATGGCTGGACCGATTTTCATGAAATTAATTGCAAATGAAAGGTCTTGTTGTCCCATAAGACCCTATTAAATTTTATTGTAATCGGATTTTTAGTTTAGAGGTTATGTATCAAAATGTAAAAATCATGAAACATCATTATCTCTAAAACCACACAACCGATTTGAACAAAATGGGTTCAAATGAACGGGCTACCTTGAAAACCCTTAACTTTTGAATTTTATAAAGATTGAACTAGTGGTTCGAAAGTTACGAAAAAAAACGTGTTCTAAAGACAGTTTAATTTCACTCATGTTTCTCAGAGATGGCTGGACCGATTTTCATAAAATCAGTGCCAAATGGAAGGCCTAGATGCCCCATAAAACCCTATTGATTTGTTTTGCAATCGAACTATTACTTTGACTGTTATGTTTAAAAATGTGAAATCCAGCTTTGAAAATGTACATATTCCGAAGACTCACTCACTTTTCTCAGAGATGGCTGAAGCGATTTTCACTAAATTAATGTCAATTGATATGTCTAGCTGCCTCATAACACCCTATTGAATTTTACTGTAATCGAACTGTAACTTCGTCTGTAATGTACCGAAATGTGAAAATCACGGAACTTCATTAACTCAGAAACTACGCAATTAACATTATTATCAGACGAGCGGACTAGTTAAGCGTTAACTGATGAATTATGATTGAACACGTGGTTTCAAAGTTTGGCTGCCCTATACGTTCCCATATCATTTGATTATAATCGATTCTAAGTAATCGTTATTAAATTGTTAATAAAACAACGAAAGTCAATTATCTCAAAAATTACATGACTTATTTGAACATAACTATTGTCATACGAACGAGTCATCTCTCAAACTTACAAATAACAAACTTCATAACAATTTGATATGTGGCTCAGTTATGAAAAGAAAAGAAATTCAAAGACTTTTTAAAACGATACCTGCTTTGATCGATACTTGTGACCTCAATATAATTTAAATGCGGTATCGTACTATTTGAACGTTCAAAATTCGTTGATTCCTTGCGATGTGTTTAAAGTCTGCAAATGCACGGAGAATCGGCCATAGGATATGATCATGGTCAAATAACAAATCGTTTGAAATGACTGGTTTTATCGAAATGCCAACATCCTCGACTTTTGGCTTCTGTACATCGTCTTAATTCTTAATATATTCATATTGGGGGGTATTCGGTCATTTTCAGCAGATTTTCTGGCATCAATCTGACACAGGTATTTAGTTATTTTGGTTGTTTTCCAGAAACTAAAAGTGGTCGTCTTTAAATTCAAAATAGTGTCCAGGGTCAATGTTTGGTTTCTATGCATCATCTCGATATCCATATTGAGTATTATTCGGTTATTTTCGACTGTTTCCTTGAAGTTGCCATTAAACAATTCAAAATGGTGCCTAATTGGTTATTTTAGGCTGTTTTTCACAAACCGGAAGTCGCCGTCTTGGATATCAAAATGGTATTTCAGATAATTTCTGGCCTCTGTGCGTCATTCTAATTGAAGAAACACCCATATTGGGTGTTATTCGATCATTTTCGGCTGTTTCCCAGGAACCGGAAGTCGCCAACCTAGAATCCAAAATGGGTTCTGTGGTCGATATCAGCAGCTGTGTATCATTCTAGTTCCGGAGATACTCATGTTAGGCGGAAATCGGCCATTTTTGGCTGTTTTCCAGAAACCAGAAGTTGCCATCCTACAATTCATAGTGGTGTCTGAAGTCAATTTTTAGCTTCTTGCAACATTCTGGCTCCGTAGATACTCATATTGGGTGGTATTTGGTCATTTTCAGCTGTTTCTCAGAAACCGGAGATCGCCATCTTAGAATTCAAAATGGTATCTGTGGTCGATTTGAGCTCCTGTGTATCATTCTAGATCCGGATATTATTACATTGGGTGGAAATCAGCCATTTTTGGCTGTTTTTCAGAAACCGTATGTTGCCATCTTACAATCCAAAATGTTGCCTGATGTCAATTATGGAACATATTGGTTACCACTGAAAACTTTCAATCACCAAATATGGTTCCATTTTCAAAATGGTATCTGTGGTCGATTTGAGCTCCTGTGTATCATTCTAGATCCGGATATTATTACATTGGGTGGAAATCAGCCATTTTGGCTGTTTTCCAGAAACCGTATGTTGCCATCTTACAATCCAAAATGTTGCCTGAGGTCAATTATGGAACATACTGGTTACCACTGAAAACTTTCAATCACCAAATATGGTTCCATTTAGTTGATTAGTTCGCGAGATGTGCAGAAATTTGTGCAGAAACATGTGCTTCCAGAAGAGGGAGGGGCGTCGAACCATTATGGACATATTTGTTACCTCCCAAAACATTCTCATACCAAACTTGGTTGTATTTCCTTGATTGGTTCTAGAGCTGTGCGAAAATTGTGTTTCATTTGTATGGGACCTCTCCGTCATAGAAAAGGGAGGGGTGTCAAACCATCATGCACATATTTGTTACCTCTAAAAATATTCACCTGCCAAATTTGGTTCCATTCAGTTGGTTAGTTCTCAGGATGTGCAGAAATCTGTGTTTCATTTGTATGGCAGTCCTCTCTTCCAAAAGAAGGAGGGGTGTCAGAACATTATGAACATATTTTTTACCACTGAAAACATTTACCTGCCAAATTTGGTTCCATTTAGTTGATTAGTTTTCGAGATTGGCAGAAATTCGTGTTTCATTTGTATGGGACCCCTCCCTTCCAGAAGAAGGAGGGGTCTCAAACTATCATAGGACCCTTTAACGGCACCAAAAACCCATACATACAAATTTTCACGCCGATCGGTTCGGTAGTTTTCGAGCCTATATGGATCAGACATACAGACAGACCGAACTGCATTTTTATATTTATAGATTACAACATCAATTTTTGAGAACCTTAATAGTGAATATACATTTATTGGATTGAAGCGTTCTTGTAAATCTATTTTCATAAATAATAAGTTTGAATGAGAAAGGCTGGGTCTGACCGCTAGGTGGATTATATTAGGTTTTTCATGTAAATTTTCGTCTTAAATCCCGCTTTGCAGTAAAAATTTCAGTTCTTGAAAAAAAAATTTGTACATGTATTTTGAAGGGTTTTATCTAAAAATTATGAGAAAAAATCACTTTTTTATGATGTTCAATGGGCTCTGTGAGTCAAATATTTGAATGCGAAGCTGAACTAAATCATGCAAAATATTTAAAAACAATCCCACAAAAATACAAAAATATATGGAAAAATGTAGGAATCGAACACATTTGAAAAAAGTGCAAAATAGTGGTTTTGTAGCATAAAAAAACATTTTTTCATAAATCACGTTTGGGTAACCTGAAAACAATTTTTTAGAAAGTCGAAATGTTCCACAAAAATGCTATAAATAACATTATCTTTCAATTTAGGGCTGAGCACCTTGACTTTTCCAACATCGTTTTTTTTTTGGGACAGCCTCATGGGCATACTCAACAATGGCGCCTTTCAAACGTCAGGCAATCTCTGTGCTTCGATTGGCTGTGTACGTTTGTTTACATTAGTTCAGTCATATCCCACCAGTCGGTGCCTGGCATCGAAAAATTTCACGCTAGACGTGAAAAACGTGTTCAACAGCGCCAGCTAGGACTCTGTACAAGATTCTGGAAAGTTACTTTCAGAATCGAGTGCTGGTGTACAATACACACGAGGGTCAGAAATGCGTCCCGATTACCGCAGCAAGGTTCCATCCTGGGTCCGAAACTGTGGAATGCCGTGTATTTGCGGATGGCATAACTCTAGAAATCTACGGCGAGCCAGTCAGCGAAGTCGAGTTGAAAGCTGCGCTATCAATACGCGTAATTGAGAATTGGAAGCACTCCAGGAAACTGCAGTTAGCGCATTATAAGACAGAGGTCACCGTAGTGAACAACCGTAAATCAGAACAGAAGGCGTCGATTATAGTGCTGGGACTTTTGACCGGATATACTCGTGATCCGGTTATCCGAAGCTCGGATCACGCATGGGTAAACTAATACTATCCGGATCAGGGCTCTACATTTTCGAAACAAAACAATGAAACTGATATACTCGCGCTGTCATTTCGACTCGAACAGTTTCATTTTAGTTTGATTCCTTTCGGCTACTGTCAACAAATCACTTCTTTCACACTTTCCCTCTTTCTTCTTTCGGATCGTTTTAAATGAAACTTATGACTATTTCAATCGACGGAGAGAGTGATGGAGAGAGAGACTCTTTCCTTTCCTTCAGCGTCTCAATTGAAATTAGCACCGCATCGCGTCGTTTGATGGTAGTTTTCTTACACCGCAAGCCGTTGTTAGAACGGCAATGGCATCCAATAAATACGTTACGCAAGTCCCAATCAATATTTCCCCCTTCTTTCCTATATATATGTGTGAAGTACTGTATGGAAGCCTTCTGTCTCCGTCTGCGCTCATTGTTATTTTCAATTGAGAATCGTCATGTAAGAGTGATGGTGATAATCTCCGCTTTCAATTGAAAAGCATTTGTATCAATTTCAAGCCCTTCAGTTGTTAGAATCACAGCAAGAGCTTTCGACTGGGTGTCATGTGACTCACGGAGTGCTCGAAAATGATACAAAAACTTTTCAATTGAAAGCGACGGGTCAAAGCGTAACCTGATAATTGTCAATTAAAAATGACTTTGTCAGGCTCTGATCCGGATGTCCGGATATCCGATACAGATAATCGAATAGTCGGATACTTGGACATCCGGATATTTACCATCCGGATATCCGCAATTTATCGAAGTAGACATGAAGAAATTATCTTCTCTCACTGATTCGGTCGTTGCAATGCGGGAGCAAATATCGGCCCAGATAAACAGCGCGCTGAGTGTCGGTGTTGAACAGTTGAGATTAAATGTTAATGAGTCTCTTGAAAAATTATTTTGTGAGCAATTTGAAAAATTGAATAACTCGGTTTTAAAATTGAAATGAAATTCGGTTTTAAAATTGAATTGAAATTTAATTGCGATGAACGATGCTCGCGCGCGGGATGAGACGGTTCTTTCTGAATCGGACCAAATCGGCAAAAAGCGTAGAATCGACAACGATCATTTTGATGTTTTTGATGACGACGCAACATTTGCGGAAGTCGTTAAAAGACACAGTTAAAATAAAAAAAAACGAGTACAAGTCAAATTTATAGTAATAGTAATAATAATTAATAAATAAATAAATAAAATTACTAAATAAATAAATAATGGTTTTAAACCGGCAAAACCTAAGACTCGTCCGGTTATTGTGATTAAATCTAAAGAGTCCAAACAAGCTTGCGAGGAAACTCGGAAGTATTCGAAAACTAACTTAGATCCAAAAACACACAATGTTAGTAATTTTAGGAACGGCAAAGATGGTTCCATTATTGTTGAATGCGCTGTTGGCGATAATGTTGAAAATGTAAAAAATGGCATTGAAAGTAATCTGGATGAAAATTACAGCGCTGCTGTACCCACATCGGTGCTAAGAATGAAAATAGCGAGAATTGAAATGAGCGAGAATTTTTCCCCTGATGTGTTCATTGACTATTCAAAGAGGCATCACAATAAATAATATAAAAGTAGTAAATACCTTTGAAAATCCACGCTCCAGTTATAACAAGTATAGCGCGGTAATAAAAGTTGATGAGGCAAATGGTCACGTTCGGGAGATTAAATATCTTGGCGTGATTATTGATGACAACCTAAAGTTCATTAAGCAAACCACAATAAGCTGTCAAAGCATAAATATGTATTATCGAAAACCAGAAGTCATCATTTATTTTACTTATGTCAGTGTTGGATGGTATCAACATTCGAACAAAATCTTGCAAATACTTGGGATTTCTTCTGTTCCTAACAGCTTGTTCAGGCGGTTTGTCATTTATGTCCCATTGATGAGATCTGCTTGCAAATCTCGGTTGATCACGGCGTTCAGACACCCTCTTCGTCTGGGAGATGTGTCGTTTTAATGTGCGCTTATCATCATCCGTAAGCATCAAATTCCCATTCCTTTCTTTCATCACTGTATATCGTTGTGTGCCAAACCGCGAAATGCCTTTTGACCGCAACTGCCGTTCAATGATCATCGTAACTCAAAGTTTCAGTTGGTAATTCCGAGCACCACGTCGAATGTCCTCCCGTTCCTTGGCTTTCAGGTTCAATTTACGATCCTCCTTATTTAGAGCGTCATTCACTTTTCGGTATCTCCTGGCATTCCGAGCCACCATATACGCTCCCGTAGTATGACCTTCAGTTTAGCTGTCAATGGATGATCTTCATGAGCTACTCTCGGCGTTTTCTCTCGCAGTGATTCGGGAATCACCACGCGATCTACCTTCAAAACAATCCCATTCTTTAGACACAGTTCGTCTTTCACTGAACTAAACCTGTTCAGATGACGTGGCCTTTCTCCTGGCTCTATGGCATCGAAGACTTCAGTTAGGATTGCGTCTTGATTTGTCGTCTCACAAATTTCTCCTTCTGTTACAAAATGTACACTGTTTGCTTTGAGAGCCGCAAGCTACACGGGCATCTGGTATGACGTGGCAGAGACGAGATGAAGAGTCTGCGATATTCTCTCTGCCACGGATAAATTCAACCTTGTAGTTACACAGGCCTTATCTTAACACCCATCCGTCTGCCCTGGTTAACGCTCGTTTGGAATTTTCTCTGTATCTGTTAAAAATAAAGTCCACGCCGCGAGCGTCCATCCGTAGAACAAAATGTCTTCCAAGAAGGAAGAAACTAAAGTGCTCAACAGCCATACGGCACCAAGCTCTTCTCTTTGTTTCTAAGCATACTTTTTTTCCTGTGTGAGTTAGTGCTTTTGAGGCGAAACTTATTACTCGTCGACTGTCGTGTCCCATCTCTGCTACAGCACTGCTCTCAATGCATTGGAGGAAGCGTCAGTTTAGTGAAGGGTTGTATCATCATCCGAAAAATAACCCAGTGCAACTTGCTATCTTGCCTTTGGTCTGCTCGAATGCCTTGGCTTGATCATTGGCGTAAGCTGTCGCCTCTTGCCATAATGGGCTGGTCAGGTCGGCGAAATTTTTTATGTATGTACTGACGAGGACACCAAACTAAGAAAGCTACGTAGTTTTGATGTAGTAGAGGACTCTCGAAAGTTTCGAATGTGAGCCACCTTGACTTCGTTCATGTGGAAGCCATCCTTGTCCAACTCATGACCCATGAATTTTATTCGTTCTTGGTCGAATTGGCACTTGGCTGTATTCAACGTAAGGTTGTTCTCTCTTAGCACCTTGAGTGCTCGAGCCATGGTTTTCCTGAGATTTTCCAAAGTTTCATCAAACATCAAGTTGTCATTGATATACACAATGACGATTTCGATTCCTTCCAAAATCCGGGACATCTCTCTTTGGAAAATCTCCGGAGCACAGCTAATTTGTGCAAAAATCAAGAGAATGGAAGAAGCTTGCATAGAAGGAAAGATCTGAATGCACTAGGATCTTTTTTTTTACGCGGGTTATTTTTATGCGGTTTTTTCATACGCGACTTTATTTGCGCGACTTTTTGCAATAACGTGGATTATTTTTACGCAAAAAATACCTTAAATTTATCTCACTTAGGAAATCAAGAATATGATTCTAATTTGGTATACATTTTTGGGTAAAAACCAAAAATTTATGTGCAAAGTGAATTTGAAATTTTTCTGTTGATATGGTATAAAGTCAAATTAAGGAAAACCGTTTGTGAAAATTTTCCAATATTTAGGGGGTAGATTTAAAAAAGTAATTTGAAATTTTGTTGATCTGTCAAAACCATGATAGACACATTTTAACTATAAAATTAAAAACTACGATTTCAACATTTTTATGCTGAACAAACGTAAAACAAACTGAAACAAAACCGGAGTACATCACCTTTCTATGAATGTTCCACTGGTATTTACATTTACAAACGAAATTCAAATTCGTAGCTTTATTTTAGAAGGGGTATGCATGTAATGCTTATATACTAAAAATCAACCGTAAAAATACTCAATTGGCATGTTGTGGAAAATACACTGTACGGCTCACCCACCTAGAATAAACAAATTGATATGATTAACTAACTGATTTTTCTTTCTGCTCCGTCCTAATATAGCATTTGGTAATAAATAAATTTTTAAGAAACTCAAATCTTCGTTTGCTTTGTTTACAGGATTTTTCTGACTCGTTTCAAATTCTTCACGCTGGCAGAGCATTGCGCATACTTCGGTTGGCTAAACTTCTGTCGCTGGTGAGGTTGCTGCGGCTCTCTCGTTTAGTGCGATATGTTTCTCAATGGGAAGAAGTTTACGTGAGTATTATTCATATATATATGAAATAAAATTCCAGATAATCGAGTCTAAAATTCCGGATAATCGAATTCCGGATAATCGAGTTTCCGGATAATCGAGTCTCCGGATAATCGAGTCCGACCTGTATATATATATATATACTCGATTGAAACTCTATTATCCGGAACTCGATTATCCAGAATTCAATTATCCGGATTTTTAGACTCGATTATCCGGAATTTAATTTTTTTGGTGTCCGTTTTCAATTTTTATTCAGAAATGTTGTCTTTACCATCCCTTCTGGCATATTTGTCACCATTCAAATCACATCCGACAAGTTTGGGACATGTTCGAATTAAGTGAAAATAATCAATGTCCATTTTTTTTTTTGCTTCTTAAGATTTTTCCCATTTTCGCCTCAAAAATAACTTCTCGTTACGCCACTGCACCATACAAGTAAAGTAAATAAAAGAAATATTTATTTTATGTTCGTTAATCGTAAAATTTCAGTATTTTTTGTGTGATTCGATTATCCGGAATGAAACTTTTTTGATGTTCCGGATAATCGAGTCCGCGACCTATATATACATATATACATATATATATATATATATATATATATTATATATATATATATATATATATATATATATATATATATAATATATATATATATATATATATATATACTATAATATATACTATATATATATATAATATATATATATATATATATATATATAGTATATATATATATATATATATATATATATATATATATATATATATATATATATATATATATATATATATATATATATATATATATATATATATATATATATATATATATATATATATATATATATATATATATACTATATATATATATATATATATATATATATATATATATATATATATATATACAGTGGTGGGCACCGCTAACCGGAAAATTTAGCTCGATAATCGCTAAACGCTAAACGCTAAACCCACCTTAGCGGAACTTTCGCTAATCGCTAATCGCTAACTTTTTAATATGTGAATAGTCATATCGCTATATTTATTGCTCGTGTTTTGTCAGATTTGGACCACTTTGATCTGTTTTGGTTAAACAAACGACAACAATTACTTTTTAAAGCTATTTACAGTAAGAGGTTCACGAAACGGTATTCATATTTGATTTTGTAAAAACAAGAATAACAAAAGTTATTTAGCTTGCATTGAAAATAGATACTCTTAGGAATGTTTTCATAAAAATTCAATTATTATCTGAATCGGAAAAGTAGAACCAAAGTTGTCATAATTTCGAGCGCATTGCAATTTACCAAAGTTCTTGGTGTGCCGAAAATTCAATCTAGACCTTGTGCTTGTTCTTCAAAATGCTCCTGTGGCTTGTACGATAGCTGGAACTCCTTTCTAGGGTAAAAAAATGACAAAAGTAACTTTCGCAATAAAGTATGTTCATCTTTCGAAGCAATTTACGTACGCCATCAGCAATTCACAGTTTTTCTAAATATTTCTATTGTCGCTTCTCTACAAAATTTAGCGAATTAGCGATTAGCGTTTCGAAGGCCAAAATTTTAGCGACGCTAACAGTTTCGCTAACCAGCTCAAAAATTAGCGAAATCGCTAAATCGCTAACTGAATTTTAGCGTCGCTAATTAGCGAATTAGCGAATTAGCGGAATGGTGCCCACCACTGTATATATATATATATATATATTATATATATATATATATATATATATATATATATATATATATATATAGATATATTTATATATATATATATATATATATATATATATATATATATATATATATATATATATATATACTATATTTATTTATATATATATATATATATATATATATATATATATATATATATATATATATATATATATATATATATTTATATACAGGCCCTGTTCGATTTTGGCACGTTTCGTTTTTGGCACGGCTCAATTTTGGCAACATAAAAACTTTGGACGTGTTGCCATCCAAGCGTTGAATTGAATTTTCGCTTCAGTCCGGTAGGCACCGGACAACACTGTTCGGATTGGCTCTTGAATTTTCTCTTTAGTCCGGTGGCATCAAAAAAAATTTAATTTGGACGTGTTGCCAAAATCGAACAGGGCCTGTATTTATATATATATATATAT
>NC_073696.1:139441602-139488128 GCF_029784165.1 Wyeomyia smithii
TATTGTACGAAAAAAAGTGGAAGAGGTTGTTTATGAGAAACGACCGCAAGGTTAACGTAAAATTACGACAGCCTGTCTTATGTCCATAATTTTTTGCAATAGTTTTGGAAATACACTCGATTAGGGTTAATCATTTTAATGGTGTGAAGCGATATATTGTTCCGTATATGTTTCATATATTATTTTTGCTTTAATGGAATGGAATGGGATAGCTGGAAAAATAGGTGTGACTAAATTATTTCCAGTTATACCATCCTACAACGTTCGAAAAGAAAAATACATCTCTTCATTCTGGCCTCAGAGCGATCATTTGATAAGCTCCACCTTTATTATTAGTTTTAAAGTTTTTCCTCAGTTCCGTAGCACGTTTGTACAAAAATGATTTCTTGTGGACATTCAGTCGAGCCGAACCGATAGCACTCTCATTGAAGCAACAAAATAACATGTTTTGTGTCGTGTTGCGCAGCTTGGTTGAAGAAAATGTTCCCGTCCCAGTGTCGCATGAAAGCAGATTATTGCGTGTTTGACATTGCCGATGGTCGGCATGAGTATGAAGGTCAAAATTCTGCTGAGGTATCAAAATATAACCATTTTAATTTAAGACGCTAAAGCGTAAGTGCTGCATTTCTGCTATCTGCTGCCATCCAGCACGAGAACAAGTATAAATTATAACCGGTCCTTCTCAGGGCCACCAACACGTTCTTGAGGCAATGTTAAATTTCTCCTCGCTCGCAAATGCTGAAATTCGCGGTTTTCCGTCTGTTACACACGATGAAAAATCTTAACTACTTCAATCACATAGTTGAAGAGCACCAAAAGGTAACAACACCGGCAAGTTTGTTCAATGATCATCATTTCGGATAACCATTCGCCGATGATTCTAGATCTCCCGTTTTCTCTAGTAGAATTGCTATTTCTGCAGCTACCGAAAACTCCATAACAGCCGCCGGATAGACAGGTGCTTAAGTATCAACGCGCCCAGAACGATCAGCCAGAAATTGAAACCCGGCTTTTCTTTCTTCTTCACGATCAGCAACCAACGTCCGTGTGGTATCGGCACAATCGTGGAATGAATTATACATAAAACACAAAGCGCGCATTCTTAGTAAACTAGGTATATTCTGTCGACTTTGTTAGGGAAAGAAGCATTGAGCGACCAATCAGATGTCGACAATTGCGTTTCGACAAGGCTTGACAATTTTCCATTGTTCAATCGTTCGAACAATCAGATTACAACTTTATGCATTTGGACGGGATTTTCCAATCGATTACTGCAGAAATGACGAAAATCGGTTGGAAACTGACTGAGCTTAAAACGGTTGAAAATGGACAATTTTTGTGACGCTCTCGATGTTTTTGGTTTTTGAAATTGGATCCCTGTAATGAAATTGGTCACCTGTATATGTTGCCGTAAGACGTAATTCTACGTCAAAATTCACTCTTTGTTGACATTTTTCATCAGATACCTCACGTGACAACCCCAGGTGCCTTTAGAGTCGAACCAGACACCAAGATATTTGTTAACCTGAGAGATCGTTTTACCCATTAATTGTGTTTAAAGCTGAGCAGGTTCATGCTTCCTAGAAAAAACTACTATCTCAGTCTTCTCCGGAGAGAATTCGATACCTAGCTGTAGAGCCCAAGCAGAAAAATTGTCCAAGGTATCTTGCAATGGTCCTTGCAAATCGGCAGCTTTGGCTCCTGTAACAGAGATTACACTGTCGTCTGCAAGTTGTCTTATCGTGCATGAATTTGCCAGACATTCGTCGATGTCATTTACATAAAAGTTGTAAAGAAGGGGGCTTAAACATGAGTCCTGGGGAAGACCCATGTAGCTAATGCGAAAAGTTGCCAAATCGTCGTGCTTAAAATACATGTGATTTTCGGACAACAAATTATGCAAAAAATTGAAAGAATGTCAATAGAAACGGAATCAAAAGCCCTCTTAATGTTCAAAAACATAGATGCTATTTGTTTTTTGCTAGCATAGGCTAGCTGAATACCTGTAGAAAGTACGCATCGCGAACAATGTTTTGCTCAGGAACAGAGTTCGGACATACTTTCCTGGCAGAATCAAATATCCACCGACTTGAAGACTCCTCGCTTTCGTTGACCGTTATACGATTTCGCATTCTTCGGGCTGTGTTCCAAAGAGTGCTCATCGATGTCTCCTTCGACGTTTCGTTTACGAACCGACGCCAATATCCGCGTTTCTTTACTCGGACCAAGCTTTTAAACTTGGTCTCAAGCTCCAAATATCGCTTAAAATCGTCGGGTTTACGTTTGTCCCACCACGGAGTGGGAGGCCGTTCTTTGATCGTCACGCCGGCATATTTCTTCGTTTGGGCTTGCAACGCGGCGTCGAGAATCAAGCCCGCGAGAAGGTTGTATTCTTCAAGTGGTGGGTGATGTTGTATCGACTCGACAGCTTCTGAAATCATTTCCTCGTATAACTTCCAATCGATATTCCGTGTGAGGTCATACGGAATATCAACTGATCACGTGAAAGTTGAACCATTATCAATTGAAATATGAATAGGCAAATGATCGCTACCGTGGGGATCAAGGACTACCTTCCATATGCAATCCAACCGTAGAGATGTTGAACATAAAGATAAATCTAAAGCGCTGGGGCGCGCTAGAGGTTTCGGAACGCTTGTCATGTCCCCGTTGTTTAATATTGTCATATCGAAGTCGTCGCAGAGGTTATAGATCAAAGAGGAACGGTTATCATTAGAAGGGGAACCCAAAGCCACGCCGTGAGAGTTAAAATCTCCCAAAATCAAGCGTGGCGTGGGAAGAACTTCTATTAAATCAATGAGCAGCCGTTGCCCAACCTGTGCTCTGGGAGGAATATATATTGAGGCAACACAAAGCTCTTTACCTTGTATTGTCATTTGACATGCGACAGCTTCGACGCCTTGGACCGAGGGGAGTTTAATACGATAGAAAGAATAGCACTTCTTAATCCCTAGAAGTACTCCTCCGTAAGGGGTGTCTCGGTCAAGGCGAATAATATTAAAATCATGGAAGTTATGATCTACATTTGAAGTGAACCAAGTTTCACAAAGGGAAAATGCATCACATTTATGCTTATTAATGAACACTTTAAATGAATCAATTTTGGGGATGATACTTCTGCAATTCCACTGTGAAATATAGATAGAATCCTTCATCTCAGCCGATGAATTAGCCATCGAAGGATACGATCGCTGCAAGGAGGGTCCATTTAGCAGTCAAGTGCTTCAAAAAACGTTTTAACTATTGGTAGAAATGCCAGCAGAAGACTTTTAAAAAGATCAGTTATGTTGAAATTTTCAAAAATCCAGTCCACTATATCTGAAAACTTCAGCATTCCAGATTCTGGCTGAATCTTGGACGAAAAAGAAGGAACAGTTGGGTTTTTTTATGTTCCTGGAAGTGTCGGAAACTCCTTACTTGAATTCAATCTTGCCAATCCCGGAGGAGTTTGCTTCGAATTTTCTACAGCACTTTTTTGTTTCTTAGTATAAGCCACTTCACATGGAGACCTTCTCTGTCCCTTCTTAGAAAGTCTAGGGGAAGGGAGGTTTTTTCTCTTTCTAGACTTCCGGGGTTCAACAAAAGAAGGTTCCCCAACTGAATCGTCAGAATCAGACTCGTCGGATGACAAGGCCTCAAAAAGATTCGGGGAATCCAGTTTGGTGGCAGCGGCCGCTTTGAGCATTTCTGCGAAAGTGCGCTTAGATCGCTCAGACCCGGCGAAAGTCACGCGAAAAGAGTCTGATGGGGTGTATGTTTTTTCACCCTTGTCGAGCGATACTGAATGTAATTGCTTACATTCAAGTATCTTCGCTAGTTCAAGGCTAGAATCCTTGGAAAGGCCTTTGCCAGCCTTTAACAGGTCCTCGACGGACAGAATCGATTCGCTGACCACACCGTCAATTTCAACTACGCGAGCTGGAATGTACACGTGGTACTCCCGCGTTAATAGCTCATAAGCAGCAATCTCGTTTGCTTGCTTGAGGTCGGACACCAAAACACGCAGCTTATTCGGGCGTACTTTGGTAATTTCAGTCACGGCTGAAAACCGTGCCAGATCCTTACAAATTTGCATTGTGTTTAATGCTTTAACTTTCGGCCAGAAAAATATAGCCCCAATACCAGCTTTTCCCTCCGGACACTTCTTTAGCCGATGGGTAGATTCCTGCTGAGTTTCAATTTTAACCCTTGGAACTTTGTATCCGGGAGGGCTAGGTGGTGGAACGAGCGGGTTTTCATCCCCGCTTTCGGTCATGCCACCATCGTCGTCCATTTTGAACGCGTTAGCCACACACGCAAAATGCCAATCAGTAAATAATATTGTAGACAAAAATCAAGAAAAAAAAACTACTTAGCTTATGCAGCCGCTCTCCTTCACAATCAGCGCACGGGCGATGCCAATCTCTTTTTGCTTCTTTCTTCCAGCAGGATTGGTTTTCCGATCGTTCGAAGCTGCTGCCGTTACAACCACACAGCAGCACCAGTACAGCCAAACAGCCGTGTGCCGGGTACTGAATCACTTCAAGTAGCGACACAACGCACGGGCTATTGTTAACTTCTTTTCCTTGTTTTGAAGTTTTTGCTGTCTCCAATTTTTGAGTAGTTAGTTCTGTGAAAGTTTTCCGAAAATAATTTACGAGTTCTTTTTTGACGACTGAGTGCATAAAAATTTAGTTCTGATAATAGTTTAGCAAATTACACGCGTTGAGAAATGATGTCATTGATAAAATGAAGCATTGAAAGTTCGCGGCGTTCTTAAGGTACTTGTATGTTTATAAGCAAGCAGTGTGCTTCATACGATGGTAAGGAAAATGCTTTCCAAATTAGCTTACGAACCGCGTACAAGAGTAATTGTTTTTGGACAGATTCAATGCGTTCTTCATGTATGACAAAATAGGGATTTCACACTATGCTGCAATATTTCAGAATTGGTCGGACGTTTGTAATATATATTAGTTTGATTGTATATGGGTCTTAAATATTATGGCCGAAGCGTTTTATAAAGCCCAGCATGCTATTTGCTTTGTTTATTATTGTGTTGAATGTAAGTATGGAGTCTAAGATACGCCTATGTCTCTTACGATTTTGCATTTCCTACTGGTTGGTTTCCTAAGAAAATGTCTGTTGGTGGTGTTACTGTTTTTCTGCTTAAGGCTATTGAATTACATTTTTTTAAGTTGTGATTTTTTGTTCATGCAACATTTTGACGTGGGACTATGTCTTTGTTTTCTATACTGGGATGCATTCTGCAAAATAGGAAACGAAACTGGCCAATGTTTCGTCAGATTTCAAACGAAAATAACAGCATAACCTCATGATGGATAACAATAACCAATATATTGTTGGATAGATAAAACGTGTAACAATTTTACAATACGCTAGTCATCATTATTATTTCACTGCTCAACGGTGAAAATTGATAAAAAGTTACAAGAGAATTTACGCGAAAAATGAACCAATCACACGCGAGCATTCTTAGCTCAGACGATGTGAATGGACACCAACTTCCCTGTGATATTTTTTGTTTCAATATAAAAAAAAATGGACAGAGTTTCCCCGTCCCAACAGGTCAATTTAGGATTGCTTCCATGAACTTAGACTAATTTGAAGTCTCGAAGGTAAAATCTTTCGAAAAGTATTGAAATAAGCCTTTTACTTGAACAATTTCTGAACCTGCTGTCAGAGCTTAATAAAAATTGATGTCTTGAAAGAAAACATCCTGGTAAAAGCAACAATACCGTACAATATAATATACATATCGTCAGTTGAATTCAATACTGGCACAATTCAAAATTTTGCAGTTTTAAGTTATTGATGGCAAACGATGCCAAATAATATGAAGTTTCATCTTACAAAGATCCCTTTCTAAATTCACTATAATTCCAGAAATATAAGTAGATGTGCCTTTATTAAACAAATCTAACATATCCATACAAAGAAAGAAAAATGAGGTTACAGTTCTCATAACTTGCCTATTTCATGCACCTGATAGACCCTAATAAGTTCTATAAAAATGGGAAATCCTAAAATTGAAATTTTCCACGAAAATGAATAAAAGAAATTTTTGACACAAATTTTCAAACGCCTTTTTCTCGAAACTATGAATTTTGAGTTGTGCCAGTATTGAATTCAACTGACGATATTATGTGGAGCAGAGCGCCGCTGGTCTTTCGTTGTCTTTCATTGCAGTGGTACACGACTTCTATTTCCTGGAAATCAAGGATTAACTGCAATGCTGGTGCATTGATAGTGATTAAAAGTTTATCTCATGATTATGGTTACGTTAGAAAAATATAAACTACTCAACAAGAATTGAGCATTTTTGGAACGGTCATGAGATTTTTTTTGCATTTTTTCTCCGATATTCACTAAATGATCGTGATCGAAAAAGTACATTTCTGAAAATACAAATTTATAGAAGCTTAACCTTCATCGCATTCTAAAAAAAAACTTACGTTGTCTACCATGGTGTGTGGTTTTCCACACATACAACATTTGAATTTATTTTGGAGAAGAAACAACTTTATTTTGTCCCAAACATGTTTTTTTTTCATTGAGTGCATACATACCTGTAGCTATAGGTACCAAATAATCCTGTTTTGAAAATCGAATTAAATATGTATGTGCGCGCAAGTGTGTGTATGTGTGTTTATTTTCATTCCTACAACCAATATATCTTGATTTTCCCAGCATCGGCTGAACCGATTCGAATGTTCTTAGTCGCGTTTCAAAGAGCTTAGGGTATAGTTAGTTGATAGGAAATAACAAAATTTGATCAGTTTATAAGGAAACTGACATACTATCCGATTTTGTTTCAGTGGTTTGACTGATTTGAGTCCTTTTGGTGCTAGATACGTTTGTTAGGATTTGTAGGCTAGCTTTTTATTCAAAAATTTACGTAAAATTAAATAGTATTTTCAAAAGAAATGTTGAAGAAAATAATCTTGTTGAAACGCTTAGTACATTGCAGTATCTTGAAGTAACTAATTGAATGATATTATGCGTAGTGTATCTGCAATCTGTAATAGGAATGGCTTAGAGGCTATAAGGTCATCATCGGATATCTGTTTGATGCGATGGTTCATGCAAAAGTTACGAAACAAAACGTGTTTACATGATATGAGACCAATTAAACAAGTTATGATAACAATTAAACAAAAAAAAATATCTTTACATCAGCTTGACCAAATGAAGCAATTTGGTGTTGGGAATGTTTGTAAGAATATTCTAAAATCCATGCTAAACAAAGTAAGCAAAGCCTTGGTGCTACATTCCGTTTCGGAAATCTACCTTTTGTTTATTAAACAGAGACTTCGCAGACAACTGTTTAGTGTACAGGACAATAGGACTAGCACTACGATCCTACTGACACTAACAGCTTCTCCCGAGCCGAGACTCGAACCCACGACGACTGGCTTGTCAGACCATCTCGGGAGATCCATTCTAAATTCATTTCAATATTCCTGAAAGTGCGAGTATACTCGTCTTGCAGTAGACATAAAACTGTGTAAATGTTTAACAGTGTTCAACCACGCTGTGCAAGCACTAAATAGCTGCTTTTAGCATTAGCATATTCGTTTGGATTTGAAACCATATGTGTGAAAATTCTCAAACTGGGATGACACATATAAACACATACTTTTACAAATGTCCCACGTAGCCTTTTGATTTATATATTCATGTTGCGAATGACAAGAACCTATATACATTTTTTAAAATCAGTCAAACCGTTGAAAAAAAAAATCGGTTAGTTTATCAGTTCCTATATAAGCTGACCACATTTTGTTACGTCATTTTTGAATGAAACTTCGGATCAAAACGATATTTTCCATCAACTAACTAGACTTATAGTTCTTTCAAACGCGACCAAGGACAATCGAATCGGTTCAGCCGATGCTGAGAAAATCAAGATATATTGGTCGTGAGAATGAAAATAAACACATATACACATACTTCCTCACACATACATACCTTATTCGATTTTCTAAACAGGATTATTTGGTACCTATAGCTTCAGCTATGTGAGCACTCAATGAAAAAAAATTGTTTGGGTCAATAATAAGTTGTTTCTTTTCCAAAATAAATTCAAATGTTGTATGTGTGGAAAACCACACGCCAGGGTAGACAACGTAATTTTTTAAATATCTTATCAACCAAAAATATTTTTTTCCTTGAAAAAATTTTTTTTTGCGTTAGATTGATGGTTTAGGAATTGTCAAGACATTTTGTCACATTGAGAAGCTTTCGAGAAAAAATCGAAACAAAATTCATCTGTGTGGTTTTCCACACAAGGGTGCGATGAAGGTTAAGAGCCAGCGAATGCTTCTGAATATTGTGTCGATTCACTAAGATTTATTCAGAATCTTTGCTCACATTCCAACATTGTTAGATGATATGTTTTTGTTTTCAACTTAACAAATAATATTCTTACGTATATTAGCTGTCTTCGTAATACAGTGAATGTAATTCTTGGCAAATAAAAAAAAAATGTCAAACAAAAAACAGAAATTAATCATTTTCAACTTTAACTTCCTTGTAATTGTTGATTGTTATGACTTTTCGCTGGAACTTGTTGATTATTTTGTTCAACATATTTTCTTATGTTTCCCCATGAGTGAACCTATGTAACGGCTTCGAAATTATTTCCATAATAAGATTTATGTAATAAATTTAATTGGATCAGAGTTAAATAAAACAAACAACGTATTATGATAACGTAGGTATTGTTGGATTTGGTTTAAGAGGAAATAGAGTTAATTAAGTTAATTAAAGATTCAGACGCATTGCGAGAAATTTTTGGTGCTTCTACAATAACAACGACACGCTTGTGCCTTGTTGAGTAAATGTTGTTCGCACAAAAAAACACTACAGAATATCGTTAAGTGTAGTCGAAGTTCTTTCGAGTGTTGTTCAATATATTTCTTAAAAGAAAATTTATGGGGAGGCTGCGTATAAAAAATACTTAAACCACAGAACAAACGAATTGTTGCTGTCTGCAGATTCTGTAACCTTTGTAACTAAAAATCCTTCTAATTACAGTGTTTAGTACCAAGTCACCATTACATACAACCCTAGGGCTGTATACCTTGTAGTATTTTTGACACGGTACAATACAATATAATGTTTAACGGCGCCAATATATCTAGTATCTTATATTCAAGATATCTTATGAACTAAGGGCAAATTTTTTATCCTCGCTGCCGACTACGAGCTTAAATTTTATCTAAATTGAAGCTAGCATGTTCTTTTTAATCAGTGGTTCATTGTTATTGTTCGTTAGTGTTCAGTAGCCATATGGTGTGTGCCGCTGAGTCAGGATATCACGGAAGGTCTCGGGTCCTCGGGTCCTGGCGGATTTGTGTGGGGTTCAGTTGCTGATTCCAAAATCGAGGTCTAAACGAGTTCTTACCCTTTTGTTGAATGTGAGCGGAAGGGAATGGGACTAGACTGGGGCATGGATGTATTTCAGGAAAATTTATATAAGGAATATATATCACGGACAGGAACAGCTGGTCCTCTACCCTTGGCTCGAAGGAAGCTATAAATTTAGACCTGGCGTCACGGCGTACAGGGCATGACCAAACAACGTGCTCTATGTCGTGATAACCTTCACCACAGGCACATATACCGCTTTCCCCGAGCCCAATACGACGGAGATGCGCGTCAAATATATAGTGGTTGGACATAAGCCGAGACATCACGCAAATGAAATTTCGACCTACATCCAACCCTTAACCCACGGGTTTGTCGATACCTCGGGTGAAATGGAATAAAACCACCTTCCCAGTTCCCCTCTGGTCCAAGAATTTTGCCAACTG
This sequence comes from Wyeomyia smithii, assembly GCF_029784165.1. NCBI lineage: Eukaryota > Metazoa > Arthropoda > Insecta > Diptera > Culicidae > Wyeomyia > Wyeomyia smithii. Next base: position 139,451,442 of record NC_073696.1, read on the forward strand.
ATGATCGCATTCTGACGTACAAGTGCAAAAGTTTATTAAAGGTAATTGGTCTTTTATAAATGTCGACGTTTGTTGCGCCCACCTTAGTCAAAGAGTCCGCTCGCCCATTGGCCGGTATCAAGCAGCGAGAGGAAACCCACACTAAGGTAATCTGAGAAGATTTTTCGGATAAAGCACTCAAATGTTCCCGTATTTTCCCCAGGAAATACGGAGAACGCTAAACATCTTCCATCGATCGGGGAGCCTCAATGGAACTGAGACTGTCCGTAAAAATGAAATAATGGTCCGTGGGCATTTTTCCGAAAATCTCTAGGGTGTAGGGTTGCAGCTAATTCTGCGACGTAAACAGAAGCAGGATTATCAAGCTTATAGGAGACGGTTAAATTGTTATTAAAGGTACCGAAGCCAGTTGACCCATCGAGAAGTGATCCATCATGTAGAACATATTGTAGCAGTTGATGTTTCGATATTTATTGGACAAAAATTTGGGGATCTACTGCACGCGAAAATGAGCCGGGATTCCACGAGTTTCTTCTATCATGGGTGTATCGAAAAACACAGTAGCAGGGTGGCAACTATCGGGAAAAACCGGGAGAATCAGGGAATATCAGGGATTTCATTTTTCGATTAGGGAAATTAGGGAATATCAGGGAATTCGAAAAGTCATCAGGAAAAGTTTTAGAGGCTTGGGATTTTTTTACGGAGTTTGTTCTGAATTGGATTTATTAACAAGTCATTAAATAGTGCGCGCATTTTATGGTAATTACTACGCTTTTTTATGAAAACCAGTGGTTAGATGAGATTTTTTTTTTCAGTTTCTTGCAATAGCTTCCGAACTATTGACGCACCGTCTAACATCGCCTGAGCAAGCTTCATTATCGCTTTTGTCATATTCCAGTAATCAAAAATGGTGATTACTTTTTTGCAACCAATTAGCAGAAGACTCAAAGACTTGCTCAATAGTTTATGTGTTCATAACTCGAAATAAAGTGATTCCAATTAAAGGCGAAGTCACACGTTAATTTTATCAAATTTCTACCCCGGAATTTTTACCAGCAGAATTAATTGAAATTAACTTAAATGAGATAAAATCTATCATTAAAATTTTTAAAAGTATAAAAGCACCTCGTCACGATGGGATTTTAACATTTTAAATAAAGTTCTTGAGTAATTCTCAGAAACTGTTTTAAAATCATCATTTTGTCAAATTATGGAAAATGCCAAATACTCAAATTTTAAAGCCGGATAAGAAACCAGCTGAGGTTTCAAGTTGTCGACCAATCAATTTATGATGATACGAGCTAATGAATCTGAAGGTTATTCAAGTGGAGCTGCTCTTCTTTACATAGAAAAAGCATTCGACAATCGAGCATAAAAGTTTGATTGCGAAATTGTTAATTTCAAATTTTCTACTTTTTACAGTCAAGATTATAAAACAATTATTCAACTGATCCAACCAGAATTCCAGATCTGATTGATTTTCTTGCCAAAGCAGGTGTGTCTCGAAGTAGTTAATTGATAACACTGTTCCTGTGAATTTTGGTGCCCCTAGACGTTTCGGAAATGCCTCAAGTCTTCAGAAAATTTAATAAAATTTACCCGTAAGTAAACGGAAAAACGATGAACACGGTGAGCACTTTTAAAGCAATTCTGCATTTACCACGGGCACCAAGGTAAAACAGGCTGGAGCTGAACAGGTTAAAAAGCTATAATATTTTTAGGGTACTTATTTGAGCTTAAAGACAACTTTTTTTCACTTTTGTCGTCCAGTGTAATTTTTATTTTCAAGTTTATTAAACTGGACGTGTTTCTCAACATAAAATATTTTTGTTCAAGATTCAAGTTAGCAAAAGCAAAGCTAAACTGTTTCAATTACTGGTGGGAATTCAAGTCTGATTCTTTTTAGTGGATTTAGGTGGAAAAACCTATGTATGATAGTCGTAACTTAAATCAGTTTAAAATAAATTTGAACAGTCAAGGAAAAAAATTAGGAACATCAGGGAAAATCGGGAATCTTTTTTTTGGACATTGACTCGCCACCCTGCAGTAGAAGCAGGAGTATTTGATAAGTTGATACGTTTTGGAATATTCGAAGAAGGGTTAATGTTTTGTGACATGTGATTGAAATACAATGTCATAAAATGGGTTTGAGAATTAAGTTCGCTCAATCTTTCAAACTTTTCAACCACTGGATGAGTCAAGAACTCACATTTGATAAGAATACGAGAAGACAGGCTCCAGAAGTGATTTTTTCAATGGTAGAACTCCAGCTAAGACCTCCAAACTCATCGTATGAGACTGCATGCAACCTAAGGCAAACAACGATATTGTATTCGCTCCAGTTTGATCAAATGTGTGTTTGCTGTGGAGCGGAAGTAGAAACACCCGTACTCAATTACAAACAATATTGTTGCTTGGTAAAGCCTTATGAGGTCTCCAGGGTGGGCTCGCCACCATGATCCGGTTATTGTACGAAGAAAATTCACTCTTTGTTGGCAATTTTACATTAGATAAATAATGTGACAATCCCAGGTGCCTTTACAGTCTAACCAGACACCAAGATATTTGTGAACCAAAACCTGAGGAATCGTTTTATCCATTAATTGTGGCTGGAGCTGAACAGGTTCATGCTTCCAAAAAAAAAAAAAAATCTATCTTAATTTTCTCCGGAGAGAATTCGATACCTAGCTGTAGATCCCAAGCAGACAAATTGTCCAATGGTTTTTGCAAATCGGCAGCTTTGGCTCCTGTAACAGAGACCACGCTGTCGTCTGCCAGTTGTCATATCGTGAATAAATTTGCCAGATATTCGTCAATGTCATTTACATAAAAATTGTGAAGAAGGGGGCTGAAACATGAGACTCATGTAGCTAATGCGAAAAGTTGCCAAATCGCCATGCGCAAAATGCATGTGCTTTACGGACAACAAATTGCGCAAAAAATTGTTTAAAGTTGGAGAAAATCCTTGTCGGTGAAGCTTGCCCGAAGAATGTCAACAGAAACGGAATCAAAAGCCCCCTTAATGTACAAGAACCTCTGTCCTGTATATGGGGTGTCTCGATCAAGGCGAATAATATTGAAATCATGGAAGTTGAGATCTACATTAGAAGTAAGCCAAGTTTCACAAAGGGAAAATACATCGCATTTGTTTCTATTTATCAAAATTTTAAATGAATCTATTTTTGGTATAATACTTTTACAATGCCACTGTAAGACAGAGATAGAATCCTTCTTATAAGTAGATGAATTAGCCATCGAAGGACACAATCGCTGTAAAGATGGGCCATTGGGCAGTCAATTGCTTCAAAAATGATCTAACTGTTAGGAGGAATGCTGTGAGAAAGTTTTTAATTGGATCGTGTACATCGAAAGTTTCAAAAATCCAGACCACAATGTCAGAAAATTTCACTAGTCCAGAGTTTGTTTCATCAACTGGATGTGAAATAGGAACAAATGGGTTTTTAGATGTTCCTCGCAGTGCTGGGAGCTCCTTCTGGGATTTTAAATTTGCAAGCCCAGGGGGAGCTTGCTTCGGTTTTTCCGCAGCACTGTTTGGTTTGTTTGTTACTTTCATTCCGCTTTGGGAAATCTTAGGATCTTTTTGGGGAAGTTTAGGAGAGGAAATATTTTTCCTCTTTCTAGGCTCCCCAGGATTGGCGTAAGATGATCCCGTAGGTAGGTGGATCGAGACGTGGCTTTTTTTTAGTTTTTTTTAGGTGGATGGAATATTTGCGACCAAACGCCTGAGATGATCAACCTCAGGAAGTGTGAGGTTGGTTTGAATCAGTGACCGAACCCACTAAAACCCCTCCAGTCTCCAGCACATAATACTCCCCGGGACGACCGCTAAGTATTGCTTCAGGGAGCGGCTTTTTTGCTTTGCGCAACCTCCTGGCGCTGGCGTGTCGGTGGTCAACCTGTCGCCTGCTTTGCAACTCCAGAACTATTTGAGAGTCAAGATGTTCGAGTCTTCACACATCCTCTGAACTAGGTTGTCCGGAGTAGTGTCTGGCCCGCTCATAACCATCATGTCGCTCTGCGCACGCGCAAAACGAGAACATACGAAGAAGACATGCTCAGCAGTCCGATGATCTCATATTTTCCGAGGCAGGTTCTTTTCTATTATAAATTTGCTACCACTTCAATCGGCGGTTAAATTGGATCTGATTTATTTATTTTCAATTTTCGTTAGGTTTACTTAATGCTAACCGGCTTTGTATACATAACTCTATATCTATGCGCTGTGCCAGCACATGGTTTCCGTTGCCGAAGCGTCGCTGATTGTTTATGCTTATGCAGCATAAACAATCCGCGCACCAATGGACGTTTCAATCATGAGCGTCCAAGACACATCCTATATATTTTAAGAAAAAAATTTATCTTTAGCTAATAATTTTTCATTGTCGGTATGTAATGAAAATATTGTGATGGTCACGTCCACCACACGTCTTATATTATTTGTTTATTCATAAAATTAGAATCAGGTAGGGAATCCGATAGAAGAAATTTCGGCATCATTGCCCGTATCCTCATTTCGACCAGACGTACTCTCATTCGCGGTGTTTTCAAGTAAATTCATCTTCGCATGAAACACCTCACGTAAAGCTTGCTGTTTTTTTCAAAAACTCGGATTCCTGCTTCAGACGTTTTTCTAAAATTTCTTGCTCTTTTGCTATTTTTTTTTGCCCTGAGCTCACGCTCGTGCTGAAGCTCCCTTTCACGAAACTCTTTCTCTGGTCGCATTCGTTTCTCTTGAATTGCACGGCTCATTTCCAATCGTTTCTTTCGAATCATTGAGTCTTGCTCTTCATACAACTGTTGAAATGATGATTCGAGCACCGATACTGAGCTACGGATAGATCCCACTTCACTTTTGGCTCCCGTCTTTTTCGATCCACCTGATTTTTTCATGGTCTTCGTAGCTTTTTTTGGTAAGCGCAACTGGTTGGAACACTTAACACAAATCCAAATTCCGTGTTCATTATTATATGTCACCCCGGGCCAACAATAGTTTGCCCACAACTGGCATGTATCGCACTGCACCATGTCATCAAGATGATCCAGTTCTTGACTTAGCATGCAGTTTCTCTACGATAAATATTCCTCCATTCTTTGAGTTTATATTCAATCCGTAAAATTCTTTGATTATGTTGGTTTTGCCACGAGAGAACACCCTTTGTATCAGCTTGTTAGCAGATCAAAGCTAGGATTATATTTTATTTAGTTTAGGATACATCTATAAATATTTTAATTATGCCTACAATTTTGGTGTTCTCTTAAATTCCTCCTAGTCTGGTGCGTAGCCTATAGACTGTGATGATTCCTGTGATAGTAGGTTAAGTTTGAACATTTTATTTATTGCAAATTATTTAGAACAGCTTTCCACTATCTTCCATACCTTATTATCTCTGCTCACTATTATTTCCTACTTGAATTTATATCTTCTTCTTCTGTTTACTTTTGATCTTAATTTTCTAAATTTATTCTCCAGCTCACACTATGATTTTCTTTAACTTCTGCTTTCCCTCTCCAATATGGGTCGAATTCTTCTTTCTATCCCGATCGGGCCCAAGTGACGTTTACATGTTCTCTTCCTGTTTCTCAGTGCCTCTTTCTCGCCTAGTGTTGCCAAATGTATAGTTTTCTCGCTGTTCGCAACAGGTATATTTTGGCATTTGTTTATTGTCATTATCATATTTATGCCATTATTAATATCCCGATGGTTGGTTATAATTCCGCTGAGCAGTCTTGAATATCTTTCACGAATAACTCCAACATGCTATAGATAAGGATGATATGAATTTTCTAAATTTCTGCAAGAAAATAGGAAAAATAACTAATTTTCATTCAGCACAACATAACACAGCGGTCTGTAAGCCATTTTGTAAGCAGAGACAAATTATATTCAATTGTTTTCCAAGCGAATTGTGTGTTTATTTGTTTATTTGTTTATTTGTAAAAAATACATCAACAGGCCTTATGGCCCAACTGATTTTCTTAATCTAACGGCTACGTGCTAATGTTGAAAATCGATTCTTCAGTACCTCGCGGCTGGCGTCAAAGTCGAAACATGATGCGTAATGGTTAAAATGGCGCTGTAGACCGGTTATCGTGCCAAAGCTACTGTAGTTTGTTCGTCTACTTTGCACGTGAAGAAACAGGCTATTTCGCAACATACGTGGTCTGACATAGATGTTAAGTTGTTCGAGAATCGCCGGGCCTATCCGGCTATACGTCCGAGATAAATATAGCTCTGATCACATCCCGACGATTTTGCAGGGTGTCCAAATCGATAAGCCTGCAACGCTGTTTGAAGCTCGGTAGTTGAAAGGGGTCAGTCCACGGTAGTCTACGGAGAGCAAAGCGAATGAACCGTCGTTGTACTGCCTCGATTCTGCTTACTCCGTTCAGGTAGTAGGGACTGCACACTGAAGCGCAGTATTCTAAGCTAGATCGTACCAAAGCGCAATATAAAGATTTTAGACAATAAATGTCGCTGAAATTTTTTGCTATGCGTATTATGAATCCCAGGTTCCTGCTGGCCTTGTCGACGGTGAAGGTCATATGTTGTTTAAATGTGAGTTTGGAGTCGAGCAGTACTCCCAAGTCATTAACACAGGTTGTGCGTCGTAGAGGCGTTTTTGATAGCTTATAATCGAAAGTCGTTGGGCTAAGCTTCCTTGAGAACGTTATGATCTCGCACTTGTCGACGTTCAATTGCATGCGATTGTCGACACACCATTTCGCGAAAATCGATAACTGCTCCTGGAGTGTAGCGGCATCGGAGGGAACCTTCACTTTTGCAAATAGCTTCAGATCGTCAGCGAAGGACAGTCGAGGGCCCAGAAGCCGGAAGTTGACATCGTTCAGGTAAATAAGAAAAATCAGTGGCCCGAGGTGGCTACCTTTAGGGATGCCGGAGTGAGTTTAAACCATAGTAGCAGGGGGCCTCCGAAGCCGAGCTTTTCAAACTTCACAACGGCGATCTCGTGACTCAGTTTGTCAAAGGTTGCGGAAAGGTCCGTGTAGATAACGTCCGTCTGAGACTGGTCGTCAAAGCTGTTCATTGCGTAAGATGTAAGGGTCAGGAGATTCGTGGCTGTGGATCGCTTAGGCATGAAACCGTGTTGTTCGTCTGCGATGTACTGCTTGAAGAACGAGAAAGTGGGTTCGAACACGCTGAGCTCAAAAAGCTTCGGGATAGAGCAAAGCGCTGAGATTCCTCGATAGTTATTAACGTTTCTTCTGTTCCCTTTCTTATGTACTGGAAACATGTATGCTGATTTCAAGATCGAGGGGAAAACACCCGAACTGATGGATTTGGTGAAGAGATTACTCATTGGAGCTGGCAGACTACTGATACAGTTTCTCAGGAAAAAGGACGGTATGCCGGTATGCCATGTGTTACAAATATGATCATAAACATAATAATACCAAGCACTAATACTAAATTTTACTTTGGAAACCTTGAAAACGAAGAAAAAGATTAAATAACACTTATTCACTAAGGGTCCATCAGAGGCATAATTCAGGATACTATGTTGCATGCGAATGTTTCTATGGGTAACAAATATGTCCATAATGGTTCGACACCCCTCCCTTTTCTGGAATGAGGGGTTCCACACAAATGAAACACAAATTTATGCACATCTCGAGAACTAACCAACTGAATGGGACCAAATTTGGCAGGTGAACAAGTTGGATTGTAAGATGGCAACTTCCGGTTTCTGGAAAACAGCCAAAAATGGCCGATTTCCACCCAATATTACAATATCCGGATCTAGGATGATACACAGGAGCTAAAATCGACCACAGATACCATTTTGAACTCTAAGATGGCGACTTCCGGTATTGGGTGTTATTCGATCATTTTTGGCTGTTTCCCAGGAACATGTGTTTCCAGAAGTGGGAGGGGTGTCCAACCATTATGGACATATTTGTTACCTCTAAAAACATTCAACCAGAATGACGCTCAGATGCCAGAAATTATCTTAAATACCATTTTAAAATCCAAGATGGCGACTTCCGGTTTGTGAAAAACAGCCTAAAATAACCAAATACCATCCAATATCTCTGGAACCAGAATGGATGCAATGAGCTAACAATTGACCTCAGGCACCATTTTGAATTGCTAAATGGCAACTTCTTGGAAGCAGTTGAAAATGACCTAATCATACTCAATATGGATGCATAGAAACCAAACGGTGACCCTGGACACCATTCTGAATTTAAACACGACCACTTTTATTTTGTGGAAAACAACCAAAATAACTAAATACCTCCCAATATGGGAATTTCTGGTGTCAGATTGAAGCCAGAAAGCCTGCTGAATATGACCTTTACCACCCAATATGAATATATATTCAGAATTAAGGCGATGTACAGAAGCCAAAATTCGAGGATGTTATGTTCAAATAAGTCATGTAATCTTTGAGATAATAGACTTTCGTTATTTTCTTAACAATTCAATACATAACGGTTGCCTAAGCTCGATTATAATCAAATGAAATGGGAACGCATAGTGCAGCAAAACTTTGAAACCACGTGTTCAATCATAATTAATCATTTAACCCTTAACTAGCCCGCTCATCTGATAATAATATTGATCAGATCGGTTGTGTAGTTTTTGAGATAATGAAGTTTCGTGATTTTCACATTTCGGTACATTTCAGACGAAATTACAGTTCGATTACATAAAATTCAATAGGGTGTTACAAGGCAGCTAGACTTATTAATTGACATTAATTTTGTTGAAATCAGGTCAGCCATCTCTGAGAAAAGTGAGTGAGTCCAAGTAGTCGTCGGAATATGTTCCTTTTCGTAGCTGGATTCCACATTTTTAAACATAACAGGCAAAGTAATAGTCCGATTGCAAAACAAATCAATGAGGTTTTATGGGGCAACTAGACCTTCCATTTGACACTGATTTTATGAAAATCGGTTCAGCCATCTCTGAGAAACATGAGTGAGATTAAACAGTCTTTAAAACACGTTTATTTTCATAACTTTTGAACCGCAAGTTCAATTTCCATAAAATTCAAAAGTCAATGGTATTTCAGGTAGCCCGTTCATTTGGAGTCGATTCTGTTCAAATCGGTTGTGTAGTTTTTGAGATAATGATGTTTCATGATTTTTACATTTTGTCACATAGCCTCTAAACTATAAATCCGATTACAATAAAATTTAATAGAGTCCTATGGGGCAACAAGACCTTTCATTTGCAATTAATTTCATGAGAATCGGTCTAGCCATCTCTGAGAAAATGGAGTGAGAATAAAAATCTGCACATACACACACACCAACACACACACACATACAGAAAATGCTCAGCTCGTCGAGCTGAGTCGAGTGATATATGCCATTCGGCCCTTTGGAGCACTTTTACACTTTCGGTTTTGCAAGTGATTGCTATACCTTTCTAGGAGAAAGTAAAAAAAAAACAACATTTCATGACTAAACATTATAATTTGCGTATTATGGACCAGGATCCATTATACGCATAGTGAACCCGGGTCCATTATGCGCACACTAAGATCGGTAATAATTATTGATATTTGGCATTAAAAATTGAACTTGACCAAAGAATTTTTCATTAGATTAGGTAAAAGACTTAATATTTTAACCAAATATAAGAATACTGCTTCGAAAATATAAAGAATTCGAGTCGTTTACATCTGAATTATGCAATACATTTACTTAGGGATCCATTACTAGCATTTCTGATTATCCATCTGATTTCATATTCTCCCAAAAGTATTTTTAACTAATGGATGCGAGTGTCCTTTTCATTCCTGCATGTCCTGCAGTTGGTAATATGTGGAAGTCATTCATTTATCAACAATTTTGTTTTATCATCTTCCACCTCTTTGATATTTTCTACAATTTTTTATTAGTTTTGGTAATGACTCTTTTATTTCTTCATATATTTTAATGACGTCATTATTGATTTTGCCATTTTTTATAAAAATATATTTTGTATATTGTTTTTCTTCGAAAATTCCGCAACATTTGACAACTTGTGTCCTTTTGGCAGAAATTTTAATGATATCTTTGGAGATACTTATTGTTTCGACTTTTCCACTAGTTGTTAATTTGATGTATTTCTTGAGCTCAGAGACAGGTAGATCAGGCCTAATGTCTTTCGCTCGTTCGTCTCTTAATTTCCATGCTCTGGTTACTACCAGATATTGGTACGAAACTGTAAATATTTAAAAAAAAAACTCTGTCCATCCCCTTTTCAAAACTGCTGAAATATTGAAAATCAGTCAAGAAATGACTGAGTTAAAAAAATTGTATTCGCTGAAGTTCGAAAACCGTTTTGACCATAACTTCAAATTATAGAGGTGTTTGGAAAATTTCTAGTATGAGCGAATGTTACACTCAATAAGACCTACAACCTACACTAGGTCACTTAAGAAGTTCTTGCGATTTTTCTTCATTTGTAGCACCGTGAAATAATTGTGCGATAGAAGGCAGAAATTCTGGTTTTCATAAAAAATATAACTAAATATATATAACTCAGCTAAATATTTACCGATTTTAACAAAATCACTTTTGTTTGATTCGTCATTGAATATACTTTCAAAATTTTAATGTATTTGTAGTATCTTTCTCACAAAAACAAGTGGCAAATTTCAAATTTGGTTGAAAAATTGCCTAAAAAAGTTTAAAAAATTAGATCTAAACACAAATAGCTCAATATGTTTTAGTGATATTAGAACAATCCCGTATACATCTTGAAAGCTCTGTTTATCTTCTCTCCAAAACTGCTAAGATATTGAGAATCGGTTCAGAAATGACTGAGTTAAAAAAAATGATGTATGCACTGAGGTCCAAAAAACCGTGTTTTGACCATAACTTCAAATTTTGAGGGTGTTTGGAAAATTTCTAGTATGAGCGAATGTTACACTCAAGAAGAGTTACAACCTACACTAGGTCACTTCAGAAGTTCTAAATCGCTGTAGCACAGTATTATTATTGTTTTTGTTCCTTTTTCCCGAATCAACTGAAATTGCCTATTATTTGATAAAAACGGCAAATATATTCAAAATTTGCATTATTTAGATCGATAAAACAGAAAATCTTACTGTCATGAACCATAGGAGTGATTTTTCACTCTATTAGATTTACTTATACTTAACTTATTTGGTAATCTTCCAAATCGCTTAAGAAAAATTCTCGTTATTTCAAAAAATCGCATAAAAATAATCCGCGTTATTATAAAAATCTACCCCAGTGTATATTTTTTTGTTTGTTTTGATGCAAAACCAAATTTCCCCAAGTTGGAACATATTTCAACTTAAGGGGCAACAATGGCGCCGTTTTTAATTTTTGAGAAATCGGAAATTTTCGATATTTTTTTCGACGCTGTTCTGTTTTAAAGCCAAATATCAAAATTCTAAGAGTTTGTCAACATATTAACATCTTCTTACTCATCTTTAAAAATACAGATCTTAAATCGGACAAAAACTGAGCTCAAAACGGCGATTCTATGAAATCGGGTTTGGCATGGTTGTAGTATATTTCACAAAGCAAAATAATATCGAGTATGTCTGAGCATCAATGGTGGTAATGATAATATCTAAAAGTGGTTGTTAAGTTAGGTCTTATATTGTGTAAAAAAGTCTCAGAAATCGATTGGTTGGTGTCTGATCTACTTAAAATGTCAACAACATGTCGATTTTGTCCCAATCCCCATACAATACTAAAATAGGTTTATCTCGACGTTGATTTAACTTTATTGAAATCATTGTAATATCAAGAGTGTAGGCGATACTCAAGATATTCAATTTGGTAGTGTGGCATAATATGCAAAATTGTTGAAAATCAATTACTTTTTTCGATTCCAGGACACAACGAGTTCGTTTGAATCTTAGTGAAATGACTGGAGAAATCTAAGCGTTGTAGCAGTTAAACATCTGGAAATTGTTAAGTTCAATTGGAAACAGTTTACATATGCTTTGTATTAACAGTGTTTGTGTACCTTAATATATACGTAATAATTCAAAGTTGCTTAATAAAATTGGATCGTCTGGGAAATATGTTAAATAAATAGATAAATATTTTAGTGTTCTTTGAAGTGCAAATCACATATTCTGCTGAAAACAAGTGTCTTGATTTGTAACTTCGACCAGATACATACATACATCTAAGTAAAATAACATATATATACTTGTCACTTTTGACAGAATTCATTGGTAAAATCGTCATGTTTAAAAGCAGTATCAGTATTATAATATAAACTTATTTCTGAAATTGTGAAATTTTGTGCCACCCACACAAAAGACTAATAAATCGCAATTACGTGCAGGATTTCCAAACTTAAATTTGTATTTTCCTTTGAAACAGTTTCAACATATGTGTCTGAAATAGAAATGTCTTTAAAAAAGTCTGTACCTACTGTCCAAACATAGCTGGGGCAATTACCATCAACGTAAACACTTGGTCCATTCTGACTGCACACTATGATTGCTTTTTGGTTATTCTGAAAAATATCATGCTCTTCTTTCTACTTTTTCTGCGATAACGTATGAGAAAAAAAATCAGAACAAACTTTCAATTTCAAAAAAATCTTGCGCAACTTATTTTTCCAAGCTTGTTTGTTTATTTGAGTAGTGTAACTCATTAACAAACCTCATAAGAAAATCTCAGCTCCACATCGCGCTGATTTCCTGATCCTCTGGGGTACTTGCCTCATATCAACCTGATATTTATTGCCAGGCTCACGATATGATTTCGCCGACCGACCAGCCGTTTCAGCCCTCAATTTCACTCGAACTTTGCTCTCTTGCAAATTGCATTATCGTCCGGAGCCAGCTTATCGTTCTGAAGGTATTTTCATTCTCGAAGAGTCTGACAGTAATGTTTATACATGTTTTTATATCCAAGATCTTTAAAATAGTGGAACAATTACCTTTTATAGTTTTCTTTGTTTTGCTCACAAAAATTGCAAATCACTTTGCCAGTTATATAAAAGTGGATCATCATTTTGTGGAAAAGGATTTTTCGATTTGTGCAGCACTTCGAAATCGTAGTCAATTTCAAAGTTGTTCGGATTTTTTCCTCGCACGTTGAATCAAAACTGATTGTTGTGTGATGTAGCTTAAGATATTTTTGATCCAATACTATCATTAACTCGTTCCTTATTTTAATTTCACAACTTGGTCCACTTTGATTAAACTCCGACCATTTAATATTTGGCACGATAAAAGTGTATCCTTGTTGATGTTTATACACCAAGAACTTCTTCTAATGCGTCTAAATCAGATGTAATTCTATTTCCTTAAAAATCAAATCCAACCAAATCGCTCAAATCCAAATCAATTACTGAATAAATCTTAGTAAAAAGAAAAAAATCATAAGCATTCGACGGCCATTACGCTTCTATAAATTTTTGTTTTTAGGAAATTACTCTTTCGATTATATGCCGGTTACGATCTTCTAGTTTCTAGAGATTAGAGATAAAATAATATAATAATAACTTATAACTTACAACCGTTGCAAAACTGTTCAATTCATGTTGAGTAAAAACTATAACCTATTCATGGTTTTTATGGTAACCACATTTATGAGATAAACTGTTAATCACCATCAGCAGCAGCATTGCAGGTTTTCCTTGATTGCACACGAATAGAAGTTGTGTACCGCTGATGATAGACCAGCGGCGCTCTGTTCCAACTGTTCTGTACGGTACTGAATGGCCTCTACCAGCATGTTTCTTTTCAAGACATGTAGAGTCCCACGTAGGACTCTACCAGAACTTGTGATCGAGAAAGAACTCAAACGAACGAATACCGTACGTGCGGTCAGAAGGACAACATGCAACCACTTTTAATAACCGATTGATTTGATTAACAGCAATTACCGTAACGATAGCCCTGGAGTGAATCCGCGAGAGACAATTTCCCCTTGCGAATCCACCATCGTTGTTACCCTAATCACCTTTCCTCGGCCTTTCTCTATTTTAGTACATTATTTAGTGGATTCAATCCCACTTAGTCTAATTCTACCGAGAGCGGTGAGCCGTGCGCTCTACCGCTCTGTCGTGTTTGTGAACAACACCGGTAACTCACCCTCGCGCATGTGGCGACGAGTTACCGACCCATCAAGTACCGTGTCGCGGGCTCTTGTTTAATTAATTGTGCTTAGGGGTGGCAGTTTTCGTCACCCAAACCAAGCGGAAGACGTGGCTTCAACTGTAAGCAAGTTCTGACCTACTTGCATGCACAGCTGAAGGCTGTGTCAACATACGAAGAATCCGGTAGAGAACCGGCTTCTTTCCGGGTTCTAAATATACCACCTAATGTGACGGAACCCTGTAGGAGTAAATCCCAAGTACCGCGGGTGCCGTTACAGACATCAGTTTTGATTTGGTTCTAACAGCAGGTTAACAATTTTTCAAAAAAGAGGGCTTTTTCAAACTTTTCGAAAAACATTTACCTTCGAGACAACAAATTAGACTAAGTCCATGGAAGCAAACATTAATTGACCTGTTGGGACGGGCAAAATCTGTTATTTTGCTGTACTGGTATAGAGAATGACACAGTAAATGGTTGGTTGGGTCTATTCATGTCGTCTGTGCTAGGCATGCGCGCATGTGATTGATACATTGTTCGCGTAAATTTGTCCTTGAAACTTTTTTATCAATTTTTATCACTGAGCAATGAAATTATAATGATAACTAGCGTATTAAACAAAGCTTATCGTTGTGTGATCACTAGCTGTTTTTTAAGGTTCAATTTTTAATGTGTTTTTGAGTTTTTTAAAGTATAGCTTTGTGTTCTGTGACTCATTGGACTCTGTATACACCTGTGCATCGTGAAGTATCGTAGTTTTTATTTCCTGGAGACATCGAATTCGATAGTGAACTACGGAGAAGATGGAAGAGTGTTGCCATGGCTGCCAAACTCCAATCACCGACGAGAATGATCTTGTGTGCTGTAAGGGATTTTGCAAGTCATCGTTTCACTTGCAATGTTCGCTCCTCACCGCTAATTTGTGGGCAGAAATCAGGTCGAATTCGATGATCTACTGGATGTGTCCATCGTGCAGGAGGCTGATGAACAGCGCTCACTTTCGCAACGCGTTGGGCTCATCGAACGATCTGTTACAGGAGATTATGAGCCAACATAGCCAAGTGCTTGAAGAATTGAGAGGTGAGATTCGGAAAAATGCAGAAAAAATAACCGAAATGGTCGGGAAGCATCAACAGCAGGGTTTCGTTAATCGCTCACCATGGCCTAGAATTCCACCTAAGTCAACAAAGCGACCGCGTATCCAAATCGATTCGCCACAAACCGATGAGGATGCGGCTCGTACGCTTTGTGGTAGCAAGGAGCCAGACCCCGCTTTGCCTATTCCAGTTGTGCAAGTCGTCCCTAGAGTGACTAAATTCTGGCTATTCCTGTCAAGATTCTCTCCACACGCCACGATGGAGAAAATCTCGAAACTGGTACAGCGGAATCTCGACATAGATGAGCCTGTCGAAGTCATAAAGTTGGTCAAAAGGGGTGTTGATCTCAAACAGCTTTCATTTGCCTCGTTCAAAGTGGGTTTGGGATTGAAATGGAAGGAAAAGCAATGCAACCAGCGAGCTGGCAGAAGGGAATTTATTTTCGAGAGTTTGTTGGTGTCGATCGGGGAAGCATAATTGCTCGAGATCATCCGCCGCAAATTGAACCCTTTCAGTTTCACGGTTGTGTCACCACGCCACTCGCAGCTCCTAACCGACCGACCGTTGCTTTGTAACAATGATATTGTTCAGGGCGAGATTTCTGTTACAAATAATGAAGCCAATATAACACAAAGTACGTATAATAATGTCGCGAGTTCACTTACTTACACCTTCACGCATGATGAGGCTGGTCGTGATACCATTGGTTCGTCTGTGAGAAATCCTGTAAATGAAAAAACATCTATTAGTATATGCTTTCAAAACATGCACAGTATTAAAGGTGTCCAAAGGCAAAAACACTTGTATTTGTGATACCATTGGTTCGTCTGTGAGAAATCCTGTAAATGAAAAAACATCTATTAGTATATACTTTCAAAACATGCACAGTATTAAAGGTGTCCAAAGGCAAAAACACTTGTATTTGTCATCACTGGAGTTGGACCACGATGCATACGCAATGGTTGAAACTTACTTGGACTCTGACGTACAGGATGGTATGTTGTTTCCCGCTTGTTTTTCTGTTTACCGCTGCGATCGAAGTTCGGTCAACAGTGACAAAATAACTGGTGGTGGTGCACTTGTTGCCATCCATCGTCGAATTGCCAGCACGGAGTTTGCCCGAGCTGAAAACAATAAAGCGATTTGCGTTAAGATAACTACATTGAATGGATCAATATTGTTATGTTGTGGATATATTCCACCTACCTCTAACACTCGTCGTTACGATTCGTTCGTCGTTTTTGTTGAGTCCATGGTTGAAGCCGCTGGTCCGAATGATACGGTCGTCGTTTGCGGGGATTTCAACCTGCCAAATTTAAACTGGAATAAGCGTATGCAAGAAAGAACGAATTCGCTTCTCTTACCTGATCGAATTACTTCTCAAAGTGAAGCTGCCATTGTTGATGGTTTGCTGTCAGCTGGACTGATGCAAATTTGCGATTTGCCGAACGCAAACAGCACCTACTTGAATCTTGTATTCACCACCGATACCGAGTCTTGTCAAATTGTTGTGACTGATCCGGTAATAGCGAACGAGATTCACCACTACGCAATGCAATTGACAATAAACACTGCTGCGCTACGCGAACTGGAAGTTGGGATGTCCAAAAAGCACCTGAACCTTGAATTATTGGACACGGCGTCCGTGAAAGCAGCATTAACGGACGTTACGTGGAGTATTATTTTCATCTCTCAAGACGATTTTGAACGTGAAAAAGATCATTATCAACAGTATGCGGCATCGATGTTAGAATTTCTAAACTCTTTCGATGTCTTGAATTGTGGACTTGAATGTTCAGCGATCATTAGCAACTGCCTAGACTTCAACGTCTTGTCGTTTTACTTTGTTATCTTCACTATTTTCGCAAGGTTTGCCCCCTTGACTAAGGAACGCTCGAATGGGGAAAATCCGTACCCGGAATGGTTTTCGCCGATAGTAATTCAAGTTCTTAAAGACAAACGGAGAGCTCTGAAAAGAATGCATCGAAACCGAACCATAGAGAATGTCGCAGCCTACAAAGAACTTCTTCGGATCTTCAAAGTGTTGCACAGAGAAGCCTATCAAGTTTACATCGATGGAATACAGAATGGAGTGAAGGAAAACCCTAACTCTTTCTGGAATTTTGTAAATAGCAGGCGTAGAGTCAACGGAATACCGGAAGTGATGAGGTATGGAAATCGATTTTCACACAACGGACAGGAAACCGCCGAACTTTTCGCTGAATATTTTAAAAATGTTTATCGAATTGACAACAACGAGGAAGTGAACAATCCAGTTGAACATGCCACCGATCTGCTGGAGTTACGTCGTGAAGAAATAAGACAAGCGCTGTCTGAGCTGGATTCTGGTAAGTCAGCTGGACCGGGCAGACTTCCAGCGAAGTTGGTTAAAGAATTCAAGGATGAACTCGTTGAACCTCTTTCTTTTCTTTTCAACTTCTCGTTGTCATCCGGTCATTTTCCACCTCTTTGGAAGATCTCTCATATAACCCCAATTCATAAAAAAAGGCTCTCGTTTGAATGCGGAGAACTACAGGGGGGTAGCGATTCAGTCCGCGGTTCTTAAGTTATTCGAACGATTAGTCTACTCACATCTCTACGAACGCATCCGAGAGCGCGTTTCAACTGCACAACACGGATTCTTGAAAGGAAAATCGGTTGTGACGAATCTTTGTGAATTCTCCTCTATGGTCACATATTATATGTCTAAAGGGTATCAAGTCGACTGTGTATATACGGACATGAGCAAGGCCTTTGATGTGGTTGGAATAGATAGCATTTTACGAGCCGCAGCCCATTTTAATATTAATGGGAAGTTGTTGGCATGGATTAAGACATACTTTAAAGACAGAATGCAATATGTCAAAATATTCAACAAAACATCAGTACCTTTGGTGTTCAGTCAGGTGTCCCACAAGGTAGCCATCTAGGTCCGTTGTTATTTGTAATGGTTATGAATGAATTGCCAACCTTCATGAGCCGAGCAATAGTACTAATTTACGCAGATGATGTGAAAATTTTCCTACCGATTAAAATCGCCGAAGATTGCGATTTGCTTCAAGAGGATCTGAATAGTTTTACGAGATTCGTTGATGAAAATGGACTGAGTATAAATGCGAGTAAATGCTCTGTCATAACGTACACCAGGAGAGTTCGTCCGATATTGTTTGACTATATGCTAGGACCTTCCATTTTACAACGCGTACGGAATGTTCGAGACCTGGGCGTGACAATGGATCAGTCTCTCACATTCAACAATCATATCGATAGAGTAGTGAAGGAATCGATGCAACTTTTTGCTCTCACACGACGATTTGGACGGGAATTTACGGACCCTCATGCAATTCTTGCAATTTACGGCAGTCTTGTCAGAACAAAACTGGATTTCGCGAGTGTGGTTTGGCGACCAAAGTATGGCATGCAAAAACAACGACTTGAATCAGTTCAGCGTAAATTCGTGAAATTCGCTTTAAGACACCTTGGATGGAATGACGAACTACCCGAATACGAAAACCTTTGCTGTCTAGTAGATTTTGAAACAATCAGTAGCAGACATAAGATCGCAGATATTGTGTTTTTCTGCAACATACTCAGTGGACGGATTGAAAGCTCTTACCTGTTGGACCGACTTAATTTCAACGAAAGCCCGGTTTCTCTTCGTCGTCGGAGGGTCTTTGATCCTCCATTGAGGACGAGGAACTACACACAACACGAACCCACCAGCAGATTTATGAACGAGTTCAATGAACTGCAGGACGTAATCTCTGTAAATATGACTCCAGAAGTAATTCGAAGAAGACTCAAATTATACTTAAGAAATCAGCAATATACTTAAACGCAAACATGTATTGTATCTAGATTTAAGAGGGGTAACGGGCTAACAGCCTATGTCCAATAAACAATTAGAATTACAATTACAATAAAAATTGTCCAACATTTTATCTATCAAACAACCTATTGGTTATTGTTATCCATCGTGTGGTTATGCTGTTATTATCGTTTTAAAACTGACGGAACTTTTGTCAGTTTCATTTCTAGGTTTACAAAGCTTACACCACTATAGAAAACAAAGACGTAGTCCCACGTCAAAAGCGCCACCTGAGCAGTACAGCTTGGTGTTTTCACCATGGCTGGCCTCAATGTTTCTGAAAATTGATGGCTCCGTTGAATTTACGGTTATATTTGTGTATTTTTTTTTAAATTGGTGTAACAGGAGAAATGTTTAGTACCGATGAGAGCTACTATTTGCATAATTGACGAATGTCAAATACGTAATCCCAAGTATGTCTCAAACGCTATTTTCTGTAATGGAGCATAGAAGAATAATTTTTCAAGAATATTATCCATTCAGAGATAAAAAAATTCTAGGCGATGAAAAAGTGACCTAAACGCCATAACCATTTGATTATGTTTATATAAGGTTTACTGTTGCAAAACATTTAGACATAATTAATCCAGGCATCGTGTAATACATAAAAATAAGGGACAGATGTACGATAACTTGGTTCCAGAAGTGCCATTTGAAAACGAGAATTCCGGTTGAAAGATCAAACTTGAGCAATTGCAATCGCTTCCAAAGTTTGAAGGATATTCCAAATAAGGGGAAAAAGTGAAATTCAAAATCTTTTTTCTCTAAGCATAAAGAAGCATGATCAAGAAGCCTTTAACTTCCACATGTGCTACGTTATGTCTAAATAGTAAAACTTGAAATATATAGTTACATACCTCAACCGTTGCCATTTTGGTTTCAACTTAGAAAGATATAGAGTATATTGATAAATTAAATTGAAAACTAAGATGCTTGCATACTTGAAACCACTTCACAGTAGATGCGTTTTATAATCGTTGATAACATCATTATAGTATATCTCAAACATGTATAAAACATACCAACATATAAAATTGGTTAAATAAGAAATCCATTTTTTGATTTTTGACGTAGGACTACGTTTTTGTTTTCTTTACTAGATCACATTTTGTGAAATTGAAAATGAAACTGGCAAATGATGCGTCAGATTTCAAACGATTATAGCAAGCGAATGACTTGATGCATCTTAATCATTTCTATGTCGGTGAATAAATGAAATGTGTGACAATTGTTTGATATAATGTTTAACGATGTTGCTTTACGGCTTAATGGTGAATAAAGGTGAAAATTCCAAGTTCAAGCTTTCCCTTACATTTTCCTTGCTATTCCCTTGCTTCTCGAGTACGGATTACAATAACATGGACGAAATAAATTCCACTGCCTACATATTCTGACTCAACAAAGTGTTTTGTTTCTCTTTCTCTAAGCTGCGTGGCCACTCCCTAATTTCAAAAATCCACGCTGAACTCGATACAAAAGACTGCGTGTATAAAATTGAGCTTCAGTCTAGTTTGTCACACAATAGCGAGAGGAGTATAGCTGTTAGAGGTATGCGACATTAGGAAACGAGAGCTGCATACGAGTCAACTTCCAGGCACTGCGGAACACCTTACCTTTATTTTGCATACGGCAGCAACAGTTACCATCGTATGTTGCAGGATATTTTGCTGGCACAGCTGTTGGAGGGCAGAGCGGAGAGCAAATTTTATTTTGCGTGGCTAAGTAAAATATTAAATGCTACCGGTGGTATGTGTGCGTTCTGTAGCACACATTTCGAGCTGGAGATTATGGAATCGGTTCTTTTCAGAGCTATAAATGCTTGAAGATAAGAGTTATGAGAATTTTCACAACTACTACAGGTGTGAATTGTTCATCTATTTCTCAAAAACCTTTTTAAAAATAACGACCAGGGCCCCAAAGATAAACGGTAGTGTTGCAAGATATAACCCTCATTTCAAGAACTTTCACTGCTAAATTGAGTGATTTTCCGGTTCATTTTTTTGTGCCCACTCGAACACCGTTATCAGTCAAATATTATAAACGCAAATTAGTTAAGCTAAGAACGAGAGTGATTTTCGCATCTGGAAAGCAAAAACTTTTTTCCGGTGCTTATAAAAATCACTCAGTAGTATCGAAGGTGTTTTGTTTTGTTTCTCTTTCTCTTAGCTGCGCGGCCACACCTTCATGACAAAAATCTACGCTGAACTCGATTCAAAAGACTGCGTGTAGCAAATTCAGCATCAGTCTAGTTTGTCACACAATAGCGAGTGGAGTATAGCTGTTAGAGGTACGCGACATTGAGAAACGAGAGCTGCATAGGAGTCAATTTCCAGGCTCTGTGGAACATGTTATTTTTATTTTGCATATGGCAGCAACAGTTACCATCGCACAGTGGGGAATCGCTGGCCAACAGCCAAAAAATATTTTTTCTTTAGCGGTTTCATAATATTTTTCCTTTATTGCTATAACATTCAAGTTCCTAATCCAAAATTTGGGCGCAATATCATGAAATCTGATTTTGTTATGATTTTTCAAAACTTGGCATACCGACCTATTTTGTTTTTTTTTTGTTTTTTTTTTGTTTTTTTTTTTTTGAAAACAGTACATTACTTTGAGGCGCTCTGAAGCTTTAATGATAGCTTAGATTTTTTTGACATCAAAGGAAAAGTTGTTGTAAATATTATGCAAAACAAACCCCTTTCATTAAAAATCTTAAAATTTGGTCATTGTAGGCCTGACACTAAAAAAATTACAAAAAAATGTGTTTTTTGTAGAAAAGTGGCTTAAAAGTTTAGTTGCCGCAGTTTGCCATGGTTGTGACTACATTCGAAATTTAGGTAAAAACTTAAGCTTTCAAATGCATATTTTCCGTTGTAGCGCAAAACTGCGCAAATTGTCACTTTAGTCAAAAAAGCGATAGAGGATTTTTTTATTATTATTATTTTTTTTTTGAAGTTGAAATTTCATCCAGGACTAACTTTAATCATAACCCCATTATCTTATTAATGAAAATTTATGATATCGAATTCAATTCGTAAGGATAAAATATAAATTTGAGCAAAAATCACAAAATTTATCAATGAAAATACGTGGTAAAGAAGGAAACAGTAAACAAATCTTTATGAAATCTTAATTATGTCAAACTAATTTACCACACCCAAAGCAAACGGGGAATATTTTATTACTTTTGGGCAATTTTTTATTACTTTTTGTGTCTTATGACTGCGTATTATACACAAAAAGTAACAAACAAAAAGTAATAAAAATTATGACGGCCACACGCTTGTATGTGTTTTTGCAAGAGAACATACAGCCAAGCACCGCAATGCATGTGTTGGCAAGACTTCACTCGCTGCATTAGTATTGATGCAACGATCTGGTTCATTTTTTCGTCTTCATCCACACATAATAAGAATCCCAACCGTCAACCTCAATTGTCCAATTAGAAACACTTTCGTTTCGTCCCCCAGTGTTTACTTGAAATGGAAATATGTAATACTGTCTGACCAGAGTTGCCGAAGTTGCGAATATTGTTCTGGATGGGCACGAGTTTTGTATATTCAAACAGGTCCAAATGAGTTTCCATGAACCAATAATTATGTGCTGTAAATAGCTTGCAAGAAAGCGAATGTTTTTATTTTTCTCTAACGCAGTTTACAGATCGTGATGTCATTTTAGGGCGCATTTCAAGTCTTTGAAATCATCAACTTTTGCATACTCTATGACGGGAAAATGTTGCTTGGCTGCTCTTGTCATATTTTTTCGCTACTCCGTATGCATACAACGAGCGAACTAATACACGCCCACCGTATGAATTGGAGATTGAAAAAACTTGTATCATGTGCAACTTATGCGACGGTGTGTGATTTTTTTTGGCTTGAGGTGGAAAGGGAGGATTTTTCGACAGAAAAAACGTTGCATGTGGTTGAAACGACCATTATTAGATAGTCGTACTCTCATAACACGTGCTAAATATATGACAGTATGTGTTGTTACTTGACTGGGGAAGAATTTTATTGCTTTTTAAGTAATGGATTTGTTACCTAAAAGGTAATTTTGCGCTATTGCTTCTAAAGTAATAAGGAAAAGTTTTGCGTGCACTTTCTGCAAATTTGAAACAATATTAAAAACATTCAGCCCTTTTCAATTTATGATCATGAAATTCGCTACACTGATTGAAATGTCAAACCCTACACGCAAAACTTTTCCTTATTACTTTTGAAGCAATAGCGCAAAATTGCCTTTTAGGTAACAAACCTATTACTTAAAAGGCAATAAAATTCTTCCCCAGTCAAGTAACAACACATACTGTCATATATTTAGCACGTGTTACGGGAGTACGACTATCTAATAATGGTCGTTTCAACCACATGCAAGAATTTTTCTGTCATAAACTGCTCCCTTTCCATCTCAAGTAAAAAAAAATTACACACCGTCGCATATGTTGTACATGTTACAAGTTTCTTCAATCTCCAATTCATCCGGGGAGCGTGTATTAGTTCGCTCGTTGTATGCATACGGAGTAGAGAAAGAATATGACAAGAGCTGCCAAGCAGCATTTTCCCCGTCATAGAGTATGCAAACGTTGATGATTTCAAAGACTTGAAATGCGTCTTCAAATGACATCACGATCTGTAAACTGCGTTAGAGAAAAACAAAAACTCTCGCTTTCTTGTAAGCTATCCAAAACACAAACTCATTGGTTCATGGAAACTCATTTGCACCTGTTTGAAAATACAAAACTCGTGCCCATCCAGAACAATATTCGCAACTTCGGCAACTCTGTTCAGACAGTATAACATATTTTCATTTCAAGTAAACACTGGGGGACGAAACGAAAGTGTTTTAATTAGACATTCGAGGTTGACGGGTGAGATTCTCATTATGTGTGGATGAAGCAGACAAAAATGAATCTGATCGTTGCATCAATACAAATGCAGCGAGTGAAGTCTTGCTAACACATGCATTGCGGTGCTTAGCTGTATGTTTCCCTGCAGAAACACATACAAGCGTGTGCCCGTCATAATTTTTGTTACTTATCTGTTATTACTATTCGTGTATAATGCGCAGTCATAAGACACAATAAGTAATAAAAAATTGCCCTAAAGTAATAAAATGTTCCCAGTTTGCGTTGGGTGTAGCAGCAAATTCATACCATCAAACTCCGGCTAACAATAGCCCGTTTGCAGATTGCTTTCGCTTCGCACTCGTCTGCATACAAAAGTAAAGCACACAGTTTGCTGTATGAGAAAAAAAAAACAAAGTACGTTCGTCGCCTTCCGCATCTTTTCGTATTAATTTAGAACGTTGTGTGACTCCAGTGTCTTGGTTTTCATAAATTCATTAAATTTAATTTTGGAGCCTTCAACTTCAGCGGCACCACCTAATTAAATGTCCAGTAAGTTGTCAATTAATGCTTTTATACATGTATTTAAATGTTCTCTCTCAACCATAGAAACCGGATTAGAAAGACAACATATATATGAAACAATGAAACATCGAAAATCACTAGAAGAAATGAAAATTGCAGCGAAGGAAATTTATCCTGCTGATAAGTATAATGAATTTTAAATTTTCGTGAAACAATTCAACAGGAAATTTCAGCAATCACAGCGACAGATGATGATGATGATGATTTTTTCAATTTGTAATTAGTTTGTATTACTTGTGTTGTTTTAATTAATAAAAAAATATATATATTTAGGAAAAATTTGTTTAATTCGAGGGGTCGTCCACAAATTACGTAATATTTTTTTAGTGGGGAGGACGCCCAGTGGCACTACTTGTGTTCAAAAATCATATAATTCTATAAAAAAAAAACGTAAGGAAAAAGGTGTCAAAAAAGTAATACAAATTGGATTTCGTGCTTTATGGACGGCCCCAAACAAAAAATGGATGCCAGATTTGTGTTCAGCGCCTCAAAATTATGTAAATACCAAGTTTTTGTCGCATTTATCGACATTTTTTTGGCTTGGCCAGCCTTTGTATGAAGTCGCCCCACTGTGTATCGTACGCTGCAGGACATTTTGCTGGCACACTGGCTACTGGAGGGCACAGCGGAGAGCAAATTTTATTATGCGCGGCCAAGAAAAATATTCAATGCTATTCAAATAGGCCAAAAATATTTTTTTTGTTTTCTGGTTATTATTGGATCGGTTATAGACCTGAGAATGCATAAAAGCTGTTTTTGTTGGCCTATTTTATAAACAGTTTAATTTTGAGCACGAGACAGGTGTTTGAAACTTGCAAAATCAACTTAAACAGACGTTTTTTTTACATTGTGCACATATCCGCTGTAGAACAAATTCAATTGCTTTATCTATGAGCCTTCAGAAAACAGGTTTGTTTTGCTATTACGGCATTGTTTGGATAGGTATGTGCCAAACTGTAATCATAATCAGTCGTAAGAGGAAACGTAGTAATAAAGTCAGAGAACACCACTCATACTTAAATTCATGTAAACTTTTAAATGTGTTCCGCGCGAGATAGTATCACAAAATCATCACCAAACGAAAGATTTAGGACATAAAAAAGATTTGTTAAATGTTCCAGCTGCATATATTTGCATCTTAGTCGATGACAAGCGGCCAAAGAGCAAAATCATTCTAAATTGCCTGGAAATACGCGAAAATTTAATCGACCATTTTTGATTTGAATGAAATTTTGCACACGTATTTGGCTTAGCAAACTGAGCATATTTCACAGGTGGAGAGATTTTTTACACCCATGAGTTACATTCTAAAAGGGTGTATGCCTTTTAGCATAGGTTTTATTCGAAGCATTGTAGCCCAGAAACCGTTGGTTGTATAGAAAAACTGTCTGAGAATGAGTTGTAGGGAATTAAAAAAGCACCAAAAAAATATACACTGTACAAAAAACATTTTTTTGACTAAAAAAAATTAAAAATAAACATTAAATTTCAATTAAAAAAAAAGAGTTGAATTTTTTTTTTTTTCAATAAATTTGACGTTAATACGCAACTTTAAAAAAAAGTTTAGGATGGAGAAATGAAAAATAATTTTTTTATGGTAGATTAATTTTTTTATAAACATCCTAATCCAAACATTTTTCAAAATATTTGTATTCTGATGATTTTAAAAGATGCAGAGAAACATTTTAAATCAAAAAGCTCTTGGTAGTAAACATTCTAAAAACATTGGTTTTCGAGTTATTTCTAATATAAGTGAAAAAAATTATAATTATTTAGGAAAATACACGTTTTTCTTAATTTGTCCATGGTTCTCCAGCGCAAACCATACGTTCATTGGAATGCTTGATCAAAAATACACAATTCATTATTTGACAACTAAACGATTGGGCGAACGGTTCTCAAGAAAAAAGTTAAATGTTCTGAGTGATATAGATATATATAAGAATTAAATATTTATTTCCGAGTTTTATTATCTTAGGAACATATTTTTTTATAACATAGATACTTTACAGAACTAGTTTCACCTTGTATTTTATATACATCGTAAGTAAATGATTCGTCACCTTTTGAAAACAGCTTCGTTTGTATCTCATTTTCTGAAATCGGAACAAAAGAGTAATACTTTTGTGTGGCAGCTGTTATTATAGATTTTTTGAAAATATTGCCCCATGCTGTTACTCCTTGTTCATATTCTTCATATGATACCCAACTAAATGACATTTTTGATGAATTTTTATTACTTTTCTGATTAGACCAATCATAAACTTCTTTTGCGTTTGTAATGGGATGTTTATGTTCTTCAGCTAAACTTGCATTTCCTGCCATTCGTTTTAATATGTCACCAATTGCATCGCATGGGCCTTTAACATGAAAAGCCACAAAAAAATGCCACGTGCAGCTATATTTTGTTTTGAACTTGCAAAGACTTGCAAAGTTTTTTCTATTTTTATATTGTGAGGCGGCTCCATCAGACATTGATATCGCTTTTTTCAACTCTATTGTTGTTTTCATAAAACTCATTAATTTGGCAATGACCACCTGAACCGCAACAGTATCATAATGGAGTACTTCCGATATTATGATGAAGCTGATATTCTTAAGTGTTCCAGATTCTGAATAGTAAACAACGAAGGGATGAATGGTGGCTTGACTATCATTCCAATAACTACACGAATCACAAATTTATAAAGACGTATAAAAATGAGCTTGACTGTTCAATATTTTTAATTTTGCAATAACGTTTTCGTTTAATTTACGTAAGCTTGATGAGCACCGATGATCAGGAAAGGGTTTACAGCATTTGGGCTTGGTGTATTCCATTTTCACTTTATTCATCTTCACAAAATGCAAACTGTTACTAACACATCTGGAGAAGTGCAATCGTATTTGTAAGCGAAAACAGATATTATAGGTAACCCAGTAGTTATTGGTTGCGTACTTTACAAACAGTTATTATTAGTAAACAAGTAGGTAGTGTTGCACTACAAACATATTTTTTCATAAAACATTCGGCAAGGGGGAACGTGTAGGTAGGATAAGGTACAGCGCTTGAGTTATTTATCCAATCGTTTTGTTGTCAAAGAATGAATTGTATATTTTTGATTTAAATTAAGAAAAACGTGTATTTTCCTAAATATTAATAAATTTTTGAGCTTAAATTAAAAATAACTCGATAACCGATGCCTTTAGAATGTTTACTACCAAGAGCTTTTTGATTCAAAATGACTCTGCATTTTTTGAAATCATCAGAAAACAAAAATTTTGAAAAATGTTTAAATTAGAATTTTTATAAAAAAATAATCTACCATAAAAAACCTATTTTTCATTTCTCCATCCTGGAATTTTTTTTAAAAAGTTGCGTATTAACGTCAAGTTTCTTTGAACAAAAAAAAAATGCAACTCTTATTTTTAATTGAAATGTTTATTTTTAATTTTTTTTAGTTTATTTTTAATTTTTTTTAGTCAAAAAAAATTTTTTTTGTACAGTGTATATTTTTTTTGGTACATTTTTAATTCCCTGCAACTCATTCTCAGACAGTTTTTCTATACAACCAACGGTTTCTGGGCTACAATGCTTCGAATAAAACCTATGCCAAAAGGCATACGCCCTTTTAGAATGTAACTCATGGGTGTAAAAAATCTTTTCATCTATCTGTGAAAAATGCTCAGTTTGCTAAGCCAAATACGTGTGCAAAGTTTCATTCAAATCAAAAATGGTCGATATTCTGACCTATGGCGCGATCTTGCTCTAAAGATGGTTACTTTTTCGTTTGAATTTCATAATTTTTACATAGTTCTTTAGCAGGGTTGTGGTTCATTTAGCTCAAATTTACAAATTTGTTCTTGAACATTTATCGAATTTTGATATTTGTTGTTGAAATACGTGAGTTTCTTGGGAAAATATTAAATTTTTTTTGAAGTTATTCCGGAAGAATAACGTAAGAGAAGAAAAATCAAACTTTGATCGCTTTGAGAGTTCACTTAACGGAACTAGATTGTGCTTAAATTTCGCATAGGGAATTTTTCCGAGAAGGCAAAGCTGAAAGCTGCCGTATTTTGAAATTCAATGGTCAAACTTTCCCCTTCATTCGATTGGCGCTCTATTATTCATACATTATAATGGCAAAGCCAGAAAATTTAAACAAGTTGGATGACGGCAGTTTGTTAAAAAATTTGTTAAGCATGAGCATGAGCATGAGCATGATTGACCGCCCGCGGTTGCTACTTCGTTATTGCCAGATCAGCTGAAATTACACAGAGAACCAATGGATGATGCTTGGGACTAACATTCATCCTCAATGTGTAAAAACTGATGACCCTAATCTTTATATCAGGCAATACCAGCGCCGGCCGCATCCGAATGCAGGTCAAAGAAGGAGGTTGTATAGGAATATGTTGACGTGATACTCGCTTTATTGGAAGCCGAGAACACCTCTGCACTTCCACGAGCAACCACTGGGATGTTGGAGAAAAGGGAAAGGTTTTCAGCTGGGTTCGTTTTGGTAAACGATGCGCTGAGTTTAAGTACCGGGTTCCTAATAAAAAAATATCGCGCCTACGAGTTCATTATATCCGCCGTGAAAACATAACGTGATCCGAACCTATTCTATTTAATGACGTATCACCTCAAAAATAAAGCGTACGCGAGGATATTGGACTTATGACCTTGAGCTTAAGCATGTAGTCTCCGGCTAAACGGTTACCGAGAGACACGGGTTAATATCTGGGTACCAGGACGCGAAATCTATCCTATATATACTCTATACCTAAAACCTATGAATTTAAACTTGCTCGAGCCAAAGACGCGTCCACACCGAAGCATTACACACGAAATCCGCGGGCATGCAGTCTTCATTTAGTCTATCTAAATGAATGATTCCTTCATTCCGTTTATTCACACTTGTTATTAAAGACGAGAATCGATTAGAAAAAAAAATAAGATCACAAAATACACAAATCCCAGTAATCGTTCGCCTCGAAATACACCCGAACGTCGAGTCACAACACCGCGCGACTACATAGTAATATAAATGGATCTTAAAACAGAACGTTAATAATGAACTAAGTTAAAACTTAACTGTAGCATCACATAGTTACCAAATCAGTATATATATCCATAGATGTTCGAGCGATTGATTTGTTGTTTTTGAACAAATGTATACCGTTGATTAGCGCGGTCTGTGTCGTATCGAACCCGAATATTGCTTAGCCTATTTGAGCCTTTTCGTAATTATTATGAATTATCGATACAAAAAATACCTATTAAATAGAAAAATTGCCAAAGTTTCATGCATCCGAAGCCTTCATAATTTAAAAATGCAGATATGGTCCAAAATAAAACCTTCAGTTTGTACAAAAGTGCCTTATTTTAATTTTGAACTCATCAATCTTGCTGTGCCTTTTTATTGATTTCTCTAGCTTTTAATAAAGTTGTGGTTGCGCATAGACGGATCTGTTAAAAACAATGCGCGTTTTAATCCTGCGTAAAATGAGAGGCGTGTTTATTATTTTTTATTTATGGATTTTTATTTGTGGAAGTGAATAGAGTAAACTTTATGATTGAACCATATTAATGACCGAAAGGCGGAGGAACCAGTAGGTCGTTGATGAGCAACAAACTTTTCGAATTCGTTTGTTAACGAATCATGAATTCAGATATTCTATGTCTATTATTATTGCGGCAGAAACAAAACTTATACTTATTTGATGTGTAATATTTAAAAATTGATTAAGCCCAATTTTTACATAATAAATTCCACGGTTTGTTAGTTAAGTTCTCACGCTGTACTTTTATGATTTTTCTAGCTTTTGGACAAATATTGATGCATGACTTTATTTTTGAAAAGTTTTGGCGAAACCTTGTAAGTCGGCGTAACAAGAACTCGAAACAAGCATATTCGAATATACATCAGTCTAATTTGCATATTTGCGTTTATTTTTAATTGTAAGGTTTTGGATGTATGGAACATTGCTATTTTTTGACCTACTGGTTCCTCCGCCCTTTCGGTCATTAATATGGTTCAATCATAAAGTTTACTCTATTCACTTCCACAAATAAAAATCCATAAATAAAAAATAATAAACACGCCTCTCATTTTACGCAGGATTAAAACGCGCATTGTTTTTAACAGATCCGTCTATGCGCAACCACAACTTTATTAAAAGCTAGAGAAATCAATAAAAAGGCACAGCAAGATTGATGAGTTCAAAATTAAAATTTCTATGCATCTGCCAGTAGTGAAAAGAAATAAATAATTAAATAAGGCATGCAGTTATACTTATGAAATAGTATTACTTAATCGATATTTACCAAACTGACATAAATTGGTTCGTTTCAAACTAGAAATTTACGCAACACTGTATCAATAAAAGTCCAATTGGAATAAAAATCCTCGCGTAGTTCGTTTGCATTTGCTGAATGCACGCATACAACAAAACAGCAAGCATAGCCAAAACGAAGCATACTCAAAAGAAATAAATGGGGAAAGACCATATATGGAGAATCTGGGAAGAGCTCACTGCTTCAGGCGAAACGAAAATGACCGTTTTCACTTTTCACGCAAATAAACACCTATCAGAAACATTTTTTTGTATGCATAGGTCAAATTTCTCCGTTATAGTAACTACCGCTATTTACAGATTACATTATATGTGAATGTACTCATCTCATTTGTTCGTCTGACAATCGAAAACACTGGAATACGACAGTACACCATGTTGATGCCTCCCGTTTGTATACTTACGATTTTGCGACACTTTTTTATTAACACACACAAGGATATTTGGCAGTCGTGCACGTGAACTAGAGTCGAATATTTTCACCTCATTTCTCAGTTACATGTTATTAGTATCTATTGTTTTCACTTCACAGTTATCCCGTAACACTACTTTATAAATTACCACAATTTCTAGTATTTTTAATGCCATTTTAACCCCGTAATCAGTAGAAAAAACTGCCGCACAAAAAATGAAATGTGGTCAGCGTGCAAGGGCTGCCAACTCTCCGCAGTTTGTTAAAAAGTTTGTTAAGTCGAAAAATACCTAATTCTGTCGATTTCAGTAATTTTCAAGAGCAATGCTGTATAAAAATGATTTATGACCGCCATACTTACCATACAATTCGAACCACTGTGAGGTGGTACGATTATCAGCATTCTGTAGCACACATTTCGAGCTGGAGATTATGGAATCGGTTCTTTTCAGAACTCTAAATGCTTGAAGATAAGAATTATGAGAATTTTCACAACTACTGCCAGTGTGAAATGTTCATCTATTTCTCAATAACCATTTTTACAATAACGAGGGCAGATAAACGGTAGTGTTGCCTATGAA
This sequence comes from Wyeomyia smithii, assembly GCF_029784165.1. Classification (NCBI taxonomy): domain Eukaryota; kingdom Metazoa; phylum Arthropoda; class Insecta; order Diptera; family Culicidae; genus Wyeomyia; species Wyeomyia smithii. Next base: position 139,483,245 of record NC_073696.1, read on the forward strand.
TAGTTTATCACAGCAAGATATAACCCTCATTTCAAGCATTTTAACTGCTAAATTGAGTGATTTTCCGGTTCAAATGTTTCTTTGTGTCCACTCGGACACCGTTATCAGTCAAATATTATAAACGCAAATTAGTTAATCTAAGAACGAGAGTGATTTTCGCATCGGGAAAGCAAAAACTTTCTTTCGGTGCTTATGAAAATCACTCAGTAGTATCGAAGGTGTTTTGGTCCGTTTCTCTTTCTCGAAACTGCGTGGCCACGCCTTCAATGCAAATATTTCGCTCAACTAGATACAAAAGACTGCGTGTAGCAAATTCAGCATCAGTCTAGTTTGTTATACAATAGCAAGTGGAGTATAGCTGTTAGAGGTACGCAACATTGAGAAACGAGAGCTGCATACGAGTCAACTTCCAGGCACTGCGGAACACCTTACCTTTATTTTGCATACGGCAGCAACAGTTACCATCGTATACTGCAGGATATTTTGCTGGCACAGCTACTGGGGGGCAGAGCGGAGGGTAAACTTATTATGTGCGGTCAAGCAAAATATTCAATGCTACCGGTGGTGCGATCATTAGAATTCGGTAGCACGCATTCCTAGCTGAAGATTATGGAATCGGTTATTTTCAGAACTATAAATGCTTGAAGATAACAGTATATATATATATATATATATATATATATATATATATATATATATATATATATATATATATATATATATATATATATATATATATATATATATATATATATATATATTATATATATATATATATATATATATATATATATATATATATATATATATATATATATATATATATATATATATATATATGTAATAAAGTTAATCGATTTATTGAAGCAATATTATAAACGATTACAATGTTTTTAATGGGATTTCCGTTAACATTACGCTTTCGCGGAGCAACTCGGAAACTAGAGTGGTTGCTGTGAAATCTCGCGGTACACTGTGTACTCTCTCTGCTGTTGTGTAGGAACTATTCCTCGTCCGTCTGGTTCTCTCTTACATCTCGGTCATCCTGAGACGGATCTGGACTCCAGATCCGGTAACTCTTCATATGGCTCGCAGCAGTCGACGTTCGATGCGGACCCTCACCGCTCACCTTTTCAACTCCGTAACGATCGTTTGCTTTGACGTCCACTATTTTGTAAGGTCCCAGATACTCCGAAGCGTACTTCTTCCCAGATCCGAACTGAGTACGCTTGATGACCACGATATCTCCTGCTTTGTAGACCGTCGCCGCTTTTGCTCGAAGATTGTACGCCTTTCTCTGCCCATCTTGTGCCTTCGCAATAGCATCTCTTGCCCTCTCCCGGACTTCACGCCGTTGGTCTTCGAATTGTGTCACCTTGATCTCCTCTATCATTTCACTCAGCCGAATATCGCCTTCATGTCGCATTCGAACACCAAAAAGAGCTTCAAACGGCGTAACACTCGTACTCTGGTGCACACTAGCGTTGATCCAGCGTTGGATGTTGCCGACATGTTTGTACCACTTGGTTTTATCGTTCACGCTCAGCTTCGACAGCATAGCCAGGATAACTTGGTTTACCCGCTCTACTTGGCCATTTCCTCTGGGAACTCCGGTGGTTATCTCGATGTGCTCAACTCGCTCTTCGGCGCAATAGTTCTTAAAATCGTTAGACGTAAAGGCCGATCCTTTGTCGCTGACGATACGTTTGGGGTTTCCGAATAATTCACTTTGCTGACGCAGTCGTTGAATCACCTCGGCCGCATTTGTAGTCTTCGTAGGATAGATCCACACGTACTTCGAGAAACCATCCACTACCACCAACAAATATTTGTACTGCTTCTCTGTTGCGTCCATTGGTCCCACGTGGTCGACATGATAGGTATCAAAAGGAATATCGCCTTTTGGGATTGGCGAAAGAAATCCTTCAGTTTTTCCTCTTTTCCGTTCTGCAAGGATGCACTTGACGCAACATTCGATATGCCGTTTGATCTTGGCACCGAGCTGCGGGATGTAGTAATCACGCCTAATCATGTCCTCTAACTTCTTCACACCGAAATGTCCACTCTCATGTGCTCGTCGGATAATTTCACTTTGTAGGTCTGCTGGCACGACTACCACTTCGCGTCCGTCTACAACCTTCATCAGCATATCACTAATCAGTACATAATCCTCGAACGGTCTTGTTTTAAGCAGCTCGCAGATCACACGAACTCGTTCATCGCGATCTTGGGCAGTTTTAATCAGCTCTAGAAGCGGATCACCAGTTGTCACCATGACCGGCGCTCTACTCAGAGCGTCGACGTGCTGCATACGGCTGCCTGGACGATGTTCTACGGTATACTCGTACTCTTCTAGAGACAATGCCCATCTGGCCACTCTCGGACTGAGATGCTTCCCTTTTAGCGTATGCTGGAAAGCTGCACAGTCAGTTACAATTTTAAACGTTATTCCGAGCAAGTATACTCGAAAGCGTTCAATGGCATTCACCACCGCAAGCACTTCAAGATGATAAGCACTGTAATTCTTCTCGGCGCTCTTCGTCTTCTGACTCATATAGTACACGGGGTGAAATTTTCCATCGGAATCGCGCTGAAGTAACACTGCACCATAGCCTTCTTTGCTCGCATCGGTGTGCACTTCGGTTTTGGCAGAAGCATCGTATATTTTCAGCACTGGATCCGACACAAGGCACTTTTTCAACTGCTCAAAACTTTCAGCCTGCTTTTCACCGAACACGAATTCGACATCTTTCTTCAGTAGATCAGTTAACGGTCTCGCAATTAGAGCGTAACCCGGCACAAATTTTCGAAAGTAACTGGTCAGCCCCAAAAACCGTTGTAATTCTTTCTCGTTACTTGGGACACGGAAGTTCTTCACAGCACGAATTTTCTCGGGAGACAGTCGGTAATTTCCTTTGCTTACCAAGTATCCTAGGTACTCAACTTCACTTTTTAGAAACTGCGACTTTTCCCAATTAAACTGCAGTCCGTTTTCGCTGGCCACTTTTAAAACTTGTCGTAGTATGGCGATGTTTTCCTCCGGTGTGTCGGACGCTATAATGGCGTCATCCACGTAAATAATCATCACTCCACTTTTAATCAACTCGCGGAAAACATCCGCCACAAACCGGCTGAAACTCGCTGGGCTATTACATAAACCAAACGGTGTTTTCAGGAACTCGTATTGTCCCATGTGCGTCACAAAACCAGTATACTTTTGGCTGGAAGCCTCCACTGGAACGTGGAAGAACGAGTTCTTCAAGTCTAGGGTAGTGAATACTTTAGCGTTTTTCAATCTGTCAATCTGGTCCTCGATGTTTCGCATAGGAAAACAATCTTTAACTACTTTTCGGTTTAGCTGCCGGTAATCGACACACACACGCAGCGCACCGTTTTTCTTCGGTGCCAGTGTTACTGGGCTCGCGTATTCACTAACACTTTCGCGTACAATTCCCGATTTTAGCCACTCGTCAATGGTTTCTTCCAGCACTTTTCTCTCCTTTGGTGCAAATCGTCGTGGAGCCGAGCGAATCGGCTCGTCATCGGTTAAGATGATTTTCGTTTCAACACGACTGATCACTTCTCTTTTCGGTTTGTAATTGGCGATGATCTCCTTAATAATGACAGCATACTTCGGGTCGACATCGATCATGCCCGGCTCGCACACATTTAAAATCTGCATTATTTCACTCTCTTCCACGGCGTCGTTTTTATTCACTTTCTTTTTGATGTTAACTCCTCGCTCGGTTACTTCTACATCCATGTATTTGAGCGCGGCCATGCCGAGGATCGCGTCGTAACGCATACTATCCGGCGGGACGACGTAGAACGTCATCCTTGGAAACATTTCGGCTCCCACACACACATCCAGCTCAACCGTACCACGCGCTGGTGTTTTTGCCGCACCGAACCCAGTGAAGCACATTGTCGTACGATGCAGTAAAGGCTTACCCATTTTCACGTACACACTCTCACAAAGTACATTATATCGACTTCCGGTGTCGAAAAGTGTGCGCAGAAGACAATAGCCAACTCGAATCTCAAACACCGGCATGCCCTCCGAGAGCGCATTCACTTCGGCTTTCTTTTTCTCACGCTCACAGTTTTTTGCTAAATGTCCGTACTCACTACAACCGAAGCACTTTGGCCCGCGCGATTTTGCCTCACAGTCATTCGCATAATGACCCCGGTTACCGCAATTATAACATCGCAAATTCTCGCTGTTTGCGTGGGTGGAATCTTTCACACTGGATTTTGATTCCTTGTTCTCACGTTCACGATCACTTGTGTTTGTGTTCTTCGTCGCACGATGGGACGGTTCACGCATTTGGCTTTTTATTTTTTCGTACTGCCGTACGCGGTCTTTTAAATCATCAATGGTTTTCGCACCATACAGGCAAACTTTGTTTATCGGGACGTCATTCACACCGTTCGCGACATATTCACAGATGGCATCTTCTTCGATATGGCCTCGTTTGGCAATATTTTGCATATGATAGATGTACTGAAACAACGATTCGTCGTGCTTTAGTGCCGAACTCTTTTTCTAAGGCCTCTTTTAGCGACGCCCAAGAATTCAATCCACTCGAACTGTTTATAAACAACTTCGCTGTACCCTTCAGCAAGCGTCGGCCGTACACGAACTTGTGTGCGTCACTCCAACCAAAATTCTCACTCGTGTTTTGAAACTCTTCTAGCCAATCGTGAATATCTTTGTCTGTGCGCCCTCCAGAGAATTTGTCCAACGAGTCACCAATATCGTTGAAGGTGAACATCGGCCCACGAACATTCTCTCGCGAATTCTCACTTCCATCGTTCGAACGTTCTTCGTCGCTTGTTCTCGGGGTAGAGGTTACGATATTCTCTCGAGCAGAATGGAGAACC